>NW_015622516.1:3477546-3660683 GCF_000836115.1 Exophiala spinifera
CACTAATGCCGCCTGTAGTGCGTTGCCATAGCGGCCTCCTTGTGCATTGATATCGGCGCCCTTCTCGAGCAGTATTTGCACTATCTTCTCATGATTACACGCTGATGCCGCCTGTAGTGCGTTGCTGTATAGGCCTCCTTGTGCATTGATATCGGCGCCCTTCTCGAGCAGTATCTGCACCGTCTTCTCATGATCACACACTAATGCCGCCTGTAGTGCGTTGCCATAGTAGCCTCCTTGTGCATTAATATCGGCGCCCTTCTCGAGCAGTATCTGCACTATCTTCTTATGATCACGCACTAATGCCGCCTGTAGTGCGTTGCCATAGCGGCCTCCTTGTGCATTGATATCGGCGCCCTTCTCGAGCAGTATTTGCACTATCTTCTCATGATTACACGCTGATGCCGCCTGTAGTGCGTTGCTGTATAGGCCTCCTTGTGCATTGATATCAGCACCCTTCTCGAGCAGTATCTGTACTATCTTCGTGTAGCCACGACACGATGCCGTGTATAGTGGGCTGTTATATCGACCTCCTTGTGCGTTGGCATCGGTGCTGTAGTCAAGTAGTATCTGCACCACCTTCTCGTGGCCATTCTCTAATGCCGCTTGTAGTGCATTGCCAAACTCGCCTCCTTGTGTGTTGACGTCGGCGCCTTTATCTAGCAGTATCTTCACCATCTCTTGAGAGCCATAGTATGATGATATCTGTAAGGCAGACCCATATCTTCCACAAGGTGTGTTAATAGCGTCTGACAAATTAAGCAAAGCTGTAAGCAAGTGTGAATATTTTCGTTCGGCAACAAAGTATATCAAAGTCACATTAGGCTTGACCTTCTTGGTCTTGTACCGCTCGAGGGCGTTCCACCAGAGTCTGTAGTGGTCCAACCAGAGACCATTCGCACCAATTTGACTTTTCAGGAAATCCTGCTGAGAAATATCGCGTTTCTGCGCTTGTTCAGCGTGCTCCAGAAGATATGCAATCGCATAGTCGAGAAAGGGCCATTTTAGACGCATGGTAGATTTGAAGATATCCAGGGAGGCATTAGTCCTGTGACTGGCCTCACAATAATGTTCGAATTCCTTCGGTATATCAGTTGTTGATATACGGCGATGACATGCAATCCGCAGAACTTGATGGCTGGTACCCTCAACATTCGCGGCCAGAGCTTGGGATATCGATGCCAGACCATTCTCTTTAAGTAGGAATTCGCGAACGGTCTCGTGTATAAACTGAACCGTTACCGTTTGTGACGGGCCATCTTGGATGACTTCAACAAGACCGCGTGAATGGTTGAGGATCGATCTGGCTAGCCGCTCGGGATCGGGGATCGAGATATCCATAGCCAAAGGGCTGTGTTGGTCATCCAGCGGCTCAGAGTATTGCATTGCAACAATCAATTCTGCCGGTTGAAGTGGACGTAGGCTAAAAAGCATCCATTGAAAGAGAAGCACGCTTTTTCCGATCTCATCGCCACCTTTCTTCAAGATCTCTCGAAATAGCTCTTTAAGATTTGCTGGAATCGTTTTAAGGCAAGTTTTCATGTCCGACAAAGATGCTCCACGGTCATCAAGTGTGTTTAATATCTTTACGACAAGGACGACCCAAAGAAAGATGCCAGCTGATTTGTTGAGTATCTCGACTCGAAGCTCGTCCTTTTCATCGCCATCATTGCACGTCAGTTCCTTAGTGATGTAATAATTGATATCCTGGCCATGCTCAAGTTGATCTTCGACGACCAAGGACAGTCCTTTAGTGATGTTGATGTGGGGATAGTGACGACTGGAAAGGCAGATACGCAGTTTGCAAGAGCTGTCGGAGGCCGATGCGCGATCGGAAAGCTGTATCAGAAAGCGTATCATATCTCGCACATCATCCTCGTACTCGGCCTCGTCGAGCGCGTCGATTAGCAGACACAGTCCGAATGACTCGTTCGACTCAACAGCATCCATAAGAAATTCTTGTAATTCTTCCACCGACCATTGCTCTCCCAGTTGGCCTGGGTCTTTGAAAGCGAATTTTTCCGCAAATAAAATGCCGAGCTTTGGACATGAAGAGAGAAGGTGATGCACGACTGTGCGGTACAGACCCAAGCTTGACTTCTCAAGAGAAGCCGAAGCACGCGCGTTAAAAAAGTAAGGAACGACACTTTGCCGACCACGATCCTTGCTCTTTCGCTTACGAGCCCATTCGAGAAGAACCTTCATGAGTGTCGACTTGCCGCACCCAGGTTTACCCTTAATCCATAGAAAGCCACTGTGCTGAGCCGAGGAGTCACCCTCATACCATGTCTGGAAATGGGGATGGTGGAAGAGCCACTGGCAGGTTGACAACAGCGCTTTCCTGACGTTGTTGACACGAAAGTCGATACGCTCGAACAGAAGGGATTTAAGGAGGGAATTGTACTTATCTTCGCTCATAATCCTTGAGACGTCTCGAGAACTCTGCTCTGAGTGCTGTGTGTGACTACTCGTGCTCGCTCTGTGTGATACAACTGTGTTTTCATGCGGGAGAGTATCACTGGAGCCGAAGAAGTTCGTATTGTACGACGTTCTGGCTCGTTTTGCAGGCCTCAGCATGCTTGGTTGCCCTGTTTGTGGTCGTTGATCAGAGTCGGATGCTCGTCCAAGGAGGTCGGCAATATTATTGCACGGCGCGGGGCTATCGCACGGTCCTGATGACCAGACCTTCTCAACAGCATCAAGGCGGGCAGCGACATTGCTACCATGTCGTTTGTCGATCTTCCTCCTGAGTCGACTAAACGCGTTATCGCCCTCACCATAGTTAAGGGACATATAGACGCCGAAGATTCCCAGAAGACAATACGCACCGTCCTCTCTCTTCGTCGTCTCGCGCCCTTCTGTCCAGCGAATTTTTTCGACAACTGGGAATTGATCGAGAGATGTGCCACACAAGGCAGCGAGAGGAATGGTTGTGACCTCGTGGATCTGGTGCGCCAGCGTCTGCTTCGTACCTAAGAATTCTCCTTCCTGCGAGAAGAATTCGACGTTAGCAGGAGCTAGAAGCTCTTGCAGCGTCCATCCTCGTGTAAACCATCGACTGTTCCGGAAGTCGAGCTCCCATGTGCTCTGCTCATTGCCAATCTTGCCGCTCTCCGGGACTGTTACATCCGAAAGGTAGACATAGCACTTGGTCGCCTGTTGGTACCAGCGAAACATACTTGTAATCGCTTCGGACAGTTCAATGGTGGTTTTGTCTATACAACATGTATCCACCCAGAAATGCTTAATCTTTTCCTTTCTTGCTTGCTCGCCACAAAAAAGAATCTTGGCGTAACCCGACTTGCTCCGACCTTCACGGTTCTGTATGTCGCCGAAGGTAACTTCATCATGTTCTAGGCCCCAGGTATGGGAGAGGATCGCGTACGGAGGGATGTTCTCATTCCGATGATCAGTCAAGACGAGTTCGTTCTCGCTACCCCATGTCAATAGCCGCATCGCTGTATCGTTGTTGGCTGTCGCGTGAAGCCCTTGAAGGCCGCTCAATGGATTGCAACCACCAGCATCGGTGAACGTTCCACATCAATAACGTCAAAGATCGGCCGAAAGAAAGACGCATCGAAAGTGCCGCAACCTACTCTGTCACCCGTGCATGGCATACCACTCTTGGTGCCTGCGGCGCTTGAATTTTACACCATGCTCAGCCTCATCGAGACATTGGCAGGGTGTTTGAAGAGCCAACCTCGAATGTCACATGATTGCGCTAAAGAGTTGGGGGCTGGCGATGGCCATGTGTCAAACGATGCAGGCGTCAAGGGCTCTCGGCTTTCGAGGAGTTGGGGATACAAGTTTGCAACATTAACTACTCGGATCACGGTATAGTAGGTACAGGTAGGGGTTATTAGGGCCTGGGTTGAATTGCTCTCCCTTGACTGGATTCGGCAACGAGTGTCGCCGCAATATATTGTATAGCGCGCTTGGTGCTGTACAGAATAACTTGTTCAATAATTCTGTCAGGCGATTGTCATCAATGCAGCGTCGTATGGAGCCTCAGGTATATTTGGTAAGCGCACCCCAAGTTCAGCGCATGTCCACAACACTAAGATACTCATGTCAGACTCCTCAATTAAGTCCGAAGTTACATGTAGTCCGGCGGGACTCTTGGCACATAGGTATACATGTTTCCCATCATGTCCAGCGGGTCCCTAGTAATCAGTGATCGAAGTAGTCATCCGAGCACAGTCACTCGGTACCCGTAGAGTGAGTGGCTACAAAGTACAACCCGTACTCGTATTGTACCTCGGTAGGTAGTCACAGGTAAGTTGCGTAGCCATAGACGCGCACGTGTCTGACATGGTCATTTGAAAAGATCGAAAAGGGACTGAGCAATTAATGACATGGGACGGCGTTCTTTCGGGAATCCTTTTCGAGCTTACGTATGATGATGATGATCTACGTACAGGACCTACTGTACCTCAGCTAAACCTAGGTATTGTATCCGTATGTACGGAGCACTCGTACAGTAGGTACGAGTACCGGGGCAAATCAACCAATACTGGTGGTGGTACTGCTCCATATTGTGCCTTGATCCGTACGGGGTCCTCGTACAGAGCTACCTTACTGTACAACACTTTCCCTCAGGGTGCTCATCTCTTTTCCTCTTAGTAATAATAGCCAGTTACTCGTACTACGAGTTAACTAGATCTTGTTAAACATTTAAGCAGTCCATCTCATCCGTGAGTCCCGTCCATTCAGGATCTTGCAGACTCTTTCCCGAAAAGCGCGCCTACTTGTATAGGTACTCGCACAACGGCGGATACACGACTCGGGTTTGCTCGTAATAACAACTCGGGTCACGTCATCGCCTTGACCCGATCAGTCCAGCGAGCCCACCAGCAGATCCAACAGTTCTTGCCTCCCGACTGGACGTGCGGTATCTGTGAGAATAGCTGCCCGAGGGAAGATGGCTGGCTCGTGGGTTCCCATAATTGAAAAAAAAAATAATAACCTACGAGGTACAGTGGCTATCCGAGTTGTCTTCCTGCAATAGGCTCTCTTCGGTACGAGTACGGGGTATGTAGCGTCATTGTGTAAGAACGGGGTCTGATTTCAAAGCCTCTTCTGACGGATCTTTCGCGTTGGGACATCTATCCGGCTCTGCTTAGGTCATGTTCGATACTCGTAGAATCTTCATTTTCGCCATGTACCAACCCAGATACTTAAAGTATGCAGTCGCCCGACGTTCTCCTTGCCGTGCATAAATAAAAACTCCCACTTCATCATCGTCATCATCGATCTGGTTGTGACTTTGTTCCAACAGCTTTCTACGTCCATTTCCACTTCCACTTCTATCATATTTACTCTCTCAACAACACGCAACCACCCCACCGACACCTGTTCACTCTCTCGCGAATAAAACTGATTCCACCACCATGGGTTCCATAGACCAGAGACCACTTATAGTCAACAAGCCCGCCGAGGGCATATCCTACTTCACACCCGCGCAGGTGCCTCCCGCCGGAACTGCCAAAGATCCGCAATCCGACAACCATCCCATCCCCAAGATATTCCAGCCTCTGACGATCCGAGGCGTCACGTTCCAGAACCGCATCTGGCTTTCACCTCTGTGCCAGTACTCTGCGCAGGATGGCCACGTGACCGACTGGCATCTGACGCATCTCGGCGGCATCATCCAACGCGGGCCAGGCCTCACCATGGTCGAAGCGACCGCCGTGACGCCCGAGGGCCGCATCACACCTGAAGACAGCGGCCTGTGGCAAGACAGCCAGATCGCACCTCTCAGACGCATCGTCGAGTTCGCTCACGGCCAGTCGCAAAAGATCGCCATCCAGATCGCCCACGCCGGCCGGAAAGCCAGCACCGTCGCCCCCTGGCTCAGTCTCGGCGACACCGCTCGGCCTGAGGCCAACGGCTGGCCGGACGACACGGTCGCACCCAGTGCGATCGCCTTTTCGCCGACCTTCCCGCACCCCAACGCGCTGACGCTCGAGGGCATCCAGCGCATCAAGGACGACTTTGTGGCCACTGCGAAGCGCGCAGTCGAGGCTGGATTCGACGTCATCGAGATCCACAACGCCCACGGCTACCTGCTGCACGAGTTCCTCAGCCCCGTGAGCAACAAGCGCACAGATGCCTACGGAGGCTCGTGGGAGAACAGGACACGCTTGACGCGCGAGGTGGTCAAGGCGGTCCGCGCGGCTATCCCGGCCGACATGCCGCTTTTCTTGAGAATCAGCGCCGACGACTGGCTTGAAGGCCAGGATGAGTTCCCGGAGTCTTGGACGCTGAAGGACACGGTCAAGCTTGCGCCAATCCTCGCGGATCTGGGCGTCGACTTGCTGGACACCAGTTCCGGCGGTGTCCACCCAAGTCAGAAGATCAAGGGTGGTCCGGGATACCAGGCGCCGTTCTCAAGGGCGGTCAAGGACGCCGTCGGAGATAAGATGCTAGTCACGGCTGTCGGATCGATCACGAACGGACCACAAGCCGAGGAGATTGCGCAGTCAGGCGTTGATGGTATCTTCGTGGGGAGATTCTTCCAGAAGAATCCAGGTCTGGTTTGGACCTTTGCAGAGGAGTTGGGAACCGAGATTCATGTCGCGAACCAGATTGGCTGGGGATTTGGAGGGCGTGCAGGTGGCAAGGGAAAGCATTAGAGGAAGTCGTGTTGAACAAGGCGGCGCCTGGTCTTGCACTACGGTGAGGTTTCAAATGTTTCAAATATTTCTTTGGGGGGAATAGAAAGCGATGGCGTTGAGTGTATCAGGTGCAGTAGACGAGTATTTAGATGTACTCTGCGGAGCGAAATGGATACACGAAGAAACCGCAATCGCATTGTGACGACATACGTACAATGCCTCCACGCAGTATTCCACAGGTTGAGAATGGTTCGAATGATCAAACGAAGATTTCCTATCTCGATAATTGCAATCTCTTTGTGCAGCTGGAAATGCACTTCGAGGTACCTTCGGGGAAAGGAAACTATCCAGAGCACCAGTATATGCAGAGGTGACTTCGCGGGTTGCTCTGGAGCGGCGACTTGATAGTCGTCCGTGTTTGAAGATGGTTGAATTTTGTGTTAGCAATTTGCTGATGTTCTGCTTTTCAGTAGTTCCCTTGAGCAATCTGGAGACCATATCTATACAACTAATTCAAGTACGAGTTGCAGGAGAAAACTCACTCCTGCCAAACTGTATTGTAATTTGTGTGGCACAGAAGAGTCTTGGGGAGTGGTGTAAGATCCAACAAACCTCTATAGGGATAGACCAAAACTGCACCCGCGCCATGCGAGCAGATTTCTGTGAAGAATTTGAGAAACGCACTTCTGATCTCTCTCTCGAAACGTGTGACAATTTCGCAAAGTGTGAGGTTGTGGAACTGATTGCCGCAGTAGACCTGTCAGAGATTATGCGTTCGGAAAAATACGCAGGCAGTGTGAAATGTAGAAAGCACAAGGCTGCTATGCACCAGCAAATTTGATGTTGCTACGGGGTAAACGTCAAGGGAACCTTGCCGTACTGTAGCTTGCCCTTGATTGTTTGGTGTTTGGTATGATAATAAAAGGTGGAAAGCAGGCCAAGTATGGAGTCGACCGTAAAAGACTCTGCTCTGTCCACAGCCCGCAAACCACGGACCTTTTCTCATGTGGGTACTGGACCGAGCCGCAGATTGCAAACCAAATGGCAAAACCTTCTCGGGATCGATGAGTTTTTTTGCTTCGAATGACAGCTTCCGTCGACAAGTCTGTAACTCGGAGAAAGGAATTGTGGTTCCCTTCGTGTCCAACTGTTGATGCTGGCTTACAGCGGATGTCCTCAGAGGCCATCCGGAAATACGACAAAAAAAGACGAGAAAAACACTGAACTTTCATTGGAGAGAACCCTGGCCTGTGTTGATTAAAGCGCCTCATCTGTTTCAGGACATCCATGGAATGCCCACTGTGGACCGGCCACAGTGACAGGAAGCGATTTCGAGGCTTGCATCTTGTGACTTTTCTCCATGTATCATTGAACTTTGCATTGTTTTATCAAAAAGTCTGTAAGAATAGAGCATTCAACCTGTCTGAGGTGTGTCCGTTCAAGGTTGCCTTGTGCTTGGGAGGGACACGTGGAGGAGGCAGTGCGGGCCGTCAAGAATGCTGTATCCAGGCGGTGATCGGCTGAAGATCAGGCTGTGATCATCAGGCAAAATATCGATATTAGGAATTGGCTGTTATCGATTGACCGGGGAAGCCGCAAGTCTGTACGGGAGTGACCACTTAGCAGATGGTGGTGGAGATGGTAGGATCAGGCTGGGGCGGTGACAATGCTCCATGCATGCAGGAGCTGCGTAACTCAAAGCAGAAGATCAAGGCACAGGCGTAGCTAGGCAGTTGGCGCGCAGCATGAGTACGAGAAACGGCGAGTTGTGACCGCATCCTGCGTTTTCTGGCGTAATTGTTGTCTGTAGGTGGGCGAAACAGCCTGGGGGCAGCCTGTCACCGAAACTATCGTCGACAATGAAATGGACTCGTGTGGAGAGAGCCTACTCGTTCGTACTCGTACATGCTACAGAGTACTCTGCCACAGGGACGTAAGGCCAGGATCATGCTGTGGATCAGGCTACTCGTATTGTGCTCCAGGGGCGGAGAATTGCGTTGCGGTTGGGTAGCCTGGAGTACAATACAAGTAGTCCACATCATGGAGAGGGCGACGAGGGAGTTTTTTGTGGCTCTCTGTCTGAGCGATCGTTGATGATGGGATTGCAGGAGAAACTACTCATACAAGCAAGCGAGTAGAGAGGTTGGATGCCCGACGCAAACTGAACTGCGTGGCAAGGCAACTGGCGCAGTGAGGGCTAGTTAGTTAGTGGACGTGTAGTGAGCACTTGAGGTACAGCTAATAACACGTCTGCGAACCCTCGGTACGGATATCTGGGGGTACCAAAGAAGTAAGGGTGGATGGCAGTGACAGCAACAGCCAAACAGTCCGGGCCCTGTGGCCTTTTTTCTCAGGCTGTGCAAGCAAAAGTAGAGAGATCCACGAGTGCCGTTCGTTGTTGTTGTGGTGTGCTAGCTTCGCTACTGTGCTGCGTTGTGCGTGCAGAGTGTTGGGTACGAGTACAATACCAGGCAGTGCTGTGATCTGCTCGCTGCACAACAAATCTAGACCGACCGCAAGCCACCTCTTCTTCACCTCTTCACCTCTCTCCCTCCGACGTCCTGCGGCGCATCCAGGATCCCGAGAAGCAGAAGATGCTTGTTATTGTCCACGCTGTCCAGCACCCTTGACAGCTACCTGGCCCGCGCGTCTGTACCTGGCTAAGCGCCACCCCCGAAGTTGTGTGCCTCATTCTCGCCCACCCCGTCGCGAGTCAGAGGCGTGGTTGGCTCCAAGTTGCCCGCTTTCCTGCCAACTTCAACAACCTTCCAGTTCAAAACATGAACTCCGACATCCTTCCTGACGCCTCTGCTCCGACGAAACGACGTCGAGCAACACTCACCAAGAACCCTCCTCCATCCGCCTATCCCTCCAAGCTTCCTTCGTTACGCAAACCTCAGTCGTCGGCCACTCTGCAGCGAGCACCGTCAGCTCCGTCGCCTTACCCGCGTGGTTCTCCAGCAGCCACTTACTCTGCCCGCGACTTTCACCACCGATCTCAGTCCAGCGCCTACGCCTCGTCCTCATCTCTTGATCAGTACACCACGAATCCTTCGCCCATCATTCCATCCCACGAGTTCTTCGCGCCTACCACCGGCGACACCTATCTCCCACCGCAGACCTATCCTCCCACTCCGCTGGGCTCGGATGACCGTCACAACGACTTGATAGGCGCGCCGTTTGACGCTTCAGGCCTCTTATCATCCTTGCAGACTGCGGGTCTCAACAGAGGGCAAAATGATATGATGCAGGCCTCACAATCTCCGCAGCTCTCTCGTAACCATACGAGTGTAGAATCTCGTACTCCTTCGGGAGGGACATCTCAGATGTCGAGATCTTCTGGTATTGCCATGATGGAAGTCACGCCTCCCAAATCGGACGCCGGCATTCTGAGTCCAAAGAGATTCTCCGGCGACGGCTCTAAACCACCAGGGCCATTTCGCAAGAAGAGCGGCTTCTCAAGTTTTATGAACAATATGCTTGGGTCGCCCAGGACCATCAAGATCTCCGCCCCGGAAAATCCTATGCACATGATTCATGTAGGCTATGACAACCAGACCGGCCAGTTTACGGTAGGCTATAACACACTACATCTCTCACTGAGTTATCAGCTAACTCTCACCTAGGGCCTTCCTGCGGACTGGCAGAGAATACTATCTGACAGTGGCATCCCCAAGAATGAGCAGGACCAGAATCCACAGATGATGATGAACATTGTGGAAACATACAAGAGCAATTTCGGGGGTGGATTTGATGACGGCGTTTGGCAAAAGTTTGACCATGCGAAACTGTCTGACTCGCCTCAAAGCAGCAGCAGTAGTTACCAAAGTCCGGTGGCCACATCACCTAACATCAATCCCGCTACGTATTCGCCCATCGCTGGAGTCATATCCCCGCCCGCAAGCCCACGGTTTCCTCAAAATCATGAAGGCAGCTTCGAGAACCCTCGCGCCCCCCCGCCAATACCAAAAGGTCCTCCGGCCAGCGCAATTGGCTCCAAGCCTGCTCCCTCACCTGCTCTCATGATGCCGAATAGACCTGCACCAAAGCCACCTACGCAGAATCTACGGGACTTGGCCCCAGTTCGGCCTGCACCTCCTCCGCCGATGAAGCATGACATCGTGATACGGCAACCCCCGAAACCACAGAGTCCAGCTGTCACCGTGCCAACATCCTCACCACAGGCCTCGCAAGAAGAAACATTCAGTCGCTCAAATTCCACAAAACCCCGAACCTCATCCCCTCCACGGCCCTCGCAACCCGTACAGTCTCCTGCCCAGTATCAACAACAACAAGAGCAAGCGATGTTGATCGCGCAACAAGCCATTCAAAGCAAACAGCTCGACCGCAGCCGAAGTCAACGCCAAGTTGCACCGGATGCGCCTGAAGTTCCACCGAAGATCCTACCTCAGAAATATAGCCCTCACGTACCTCAAACCCAGTTTGCTGCCGCGGCCGACTCGTCAAACTTACAAGGGCAGGCACAGGTAGCGAAAGTGGGCCCGGTCCCAGGTCCTAGGCCTCGAGCGAGACGACAACAAAGCAATATTATCGATGTTACTGCCAGGCTGCAGGCTATTTGTACCCCGGGCGATCCAACGATGAGATACAGCAATCTCAACAAGATTGGTCAAGGCGCTTCGGGAGGAGTTTTTACTGCCTTTGAAGTTGGAAGCAAACGGTGTGTTGCAATAAAACAAATGAACCTGGAACAACAGCCAAAGAAAGATTTGATCATCAACGAGATCATCGTCATGAAAGATAGTAAGCACAAGAACATTGTCAATTTCATCGATAGTTATCTACATGAGGGCGACCTGTGGGTGGTGATGGAATACATGCAAGGAGGCAGTTTGACCGACGTCGTGACCTTCAATGTGATGAGCGAGGCACAAATTGCGGCGGTCTGCAGAGAAGTAAGTGATACCTCAAGGCTGAACCTGAGACATGCTAATTGGTCTTAGACACTGTATGGCCTCCAGCACCTGCACTCCAAGAACGTCATTCATAGGGATATCAAATCCGACAATATCCTCCTCTCTGAAAGAGGCGACATCAAACTGACCGATTTTGGCTTTTGTGCGCAAATCAACGACACCCAGAATAAGCGAACAACAATGGTGGGAACTCCATATTGGATGGCCCCAGAAGTTGTGACTCGCAAAGAATACGGTCGAAAGGTTGATATCTGGAGTTTGGGCATCATGGCTATCGAAATGATCGAAGGAGAGCCGCCTTACCTTACAGAGTCGCCCCTGCGAGCGTTGTATCTGATTGCAAAGTACGGCACGCCAAAAATCAAGAACGAGGCCGATTTGTCACCGATTTTCCGGGATTTCCTTCATTTTGCTCTGAAGGTAGAGCCGGAGAAACGAGCGAGTGCTCATGACCTGCTTCACGTGAGTTTATCCACGACCCTCGATCGATCCTGGCTAACCGTGCGTGTAGCATCCATTCATGCACAATTGCGCTCCCCTTACCAGCTTGGCTCCTCTTGTGCAATCGGCTCGCGAAAGTCGGGCAGCAGAAAAGGCGAACAAGGGAAACTAACGAGTTTTTATTGCCTGTGGGTTGTACAACTAATACTACACCGATTCTGGCATGTATAGGCAAGATTCGAAGCCATAGAGGTTTTTGGCCTATCCGACCACATCTCGATTACTCTGCGATTGTTACAGGCGTTGAGCATACCTTGAGACCCTATGAGAGGTCCTTGTGTTATACCTTAGCGCTGGGTGCAGGACGAGGTTTCTGCTGTTTGCTGCACCTTTTTTCCTTCATGACTTGATGGCTTGAAATGTGGTCCCGACCAGTCTTTTTACTTTTCATGTAGTCCTTCTGGACGCTGGCTTACACTTCTTTTTATACGGTCTTCTGAGGAAGCTTATGATTCCATGATGGGCACGGAGTTCTTGGTCAGATATCGGATGCTATGGCCGATTCCTTGCTCGGGTTCTAGCGAACGCTTCAGCGATATATCTAGAGGTCTTTACTGCGTAACATGGAGTATGGTCATGTACCTACCTCAACGCGTAAATGAAAAAGAGAAGAGAACCTTCATCAAAACAACTGCACAAACACTGTTCGGGTACGCAGTCGTCGTGATCGTCCATCGTAATGCTTGTGTGGCTGTGCTTAGACTCGCTCGGTGTGGCTGACTTTCGCCCGGCTTTTGCCTTTGCGTCACTCCTTCGACTCCATCTCCAACCCAGGTGATTAGGCTGCGGCCAACAAGTACGAGAATCGCTTTCTGAAGACAACTCAAGGGACCACGTTCTTCTTTCTTTCTCAAGCGCTATTTTCGGCTTTGAATTATATCTACGACACCCGAAGCGACTGTCTATCCTGCCTCGCCCAACATGTTCCGGGCGCAGCAGAACGCTTTTGATGATGTTGTCGGTAAGCTTCATCGGACCCGTGATGCTGCCTCGAAACTGATTGTGCTCTAGCCAAGGCGACTGACGAGAACCTGACGTCTGAGAACTGGGAATTCATCCTCGACGTATGCGATAAGGTGTCCGCAAGCGATAGTGGCGCGAAGGATGTCGTGGCTGCTATGATCAAGAGACTGGCCCATCGAAATGCCAATGTCCAGCTTTATACACTCGAACTTGCGAACTCGCTGGCGCAGAACTGTGGAGTGGCCATGCACAGAGAACTTGCGTCAAGGAGTTTTACAGATGCTCTACTGCGGCTGGCGAATGACAGGGTAGGTGGCTGAGACCGTTGTGCTGCCAGATCCAGGGTACCTGACAAATCTAGAACACACATCAGCAAGTCAAGTCGAAGATCCTGGAGCGCATGGAGTCCTGGTCGAAAGACTTCTCGAGCAACACTGAACTAGGGATCATGGAACAAGCATACCTGAGGCTAAAGGCCCAAAGTGAGTTGGATCGCTCGAAATGGCAGAAGCGAGAACTAACGCTATCTAGATCCCAACTTACAACCTCCGCAAGCCCCTGTCAAGAAGCAGATAACCGACTACGACCGACAAAAGGAGGAAGAAGAACTTCAAATGGCCCTCAAGCTATCCATACAAGATAAATCCGTACCCTCGCCAGCCGCTCAGGCGTCCGGCTCGGCGGCAGAATTGTCAGCACAGCCAGCCTCATCAGCACAACAACCAGTGCACCAACCGGTTCCCTCAGGTACAACCGCTGCGACCGTGTCCCGAGTACGAGCCCTGTTCGACTTTCAACCTTCAGAGCCGGGAGAATTACAATTCCGTAAGGGAGATGTTATTGCGGTGCTGGAGTCGGTTTATAAAGATTGGTGGAAGGGGTCGCTGAGAGGTCAAACTGGCATTTTCCCACTCAACTACGTCGAAAAGCTGCAAGATCCTACTCCTGAAGAACTACAAAAAGAGGCGCAGATGGAGGCAGAGGTTTTCGGACAGATCAAGAATGTTGAGAAATTGCTGGCTCTATTGAGCACCAGCACAGGCGACACAAACGTCCGAGACAACGAAGAGATAACGGAGCTATACCACAGCACTTTATCAATTAGGCCAAAGTTGATCGAGTTGATCGGGAAGTATACGCAAAAGAAAGGTAAGCTTGCAAGAACGGGTAAACACGAATCAAAGCTAACATTTGTACAGATGACTTTCAGCAACTGAATGAGAAATTTATCAAGGCTCGGAGGGACTACGAGGCCTTGCTTGAGACGTCGATGGCTCATTCAGCACAAGCGTATGCTCGGCCCAGTCCGGCTGCTTACGGCTATGGAGGAGGTCCTCCGCCACAAGGCTATCCTCCACAGAGATTCTATACTCCGGGTTAGTACAAGAGCTCGAATATTTTGTATGTTGTTTCTAAGATTCAATCTTCAGATGGTCAGCCTCCCAACAACGCTGTGCCGTATGGCAATCCGACACCATTTCAACCTCCTTACCCCGTCGCATCACCACCTCCTCATAGCCGTACTCCAGCGAATCAGCCACCATCGCAGCCTCCCCCCGACAGTAATTATCCCTCCTACCCATCCGCTCCAGTTCGCCGACAATCTCAGCCTGAACAATACGCGGCATATGCCCCCCCGTCGGATGGCCGTCCACTGACACAAGCACAATACCCGGGCGTCCAACCTCCGAACATCACACAGCTACAGCACCAGGAAGAGACCTATTCACCGTCGAACTATTCCTCGGAAGACCTACACGCTCAGAGAGTGTCGCCTCCGCCTCAAACGCAGCCCCCGCAGCAGCAACAGCCATATCCTCCTCCGATGAACACAAGCTACGCACCTGCTCAAGCGCCGTCAGCACCTTCTCAACCGCCGTACGACTACTCGCAACAGCAGCTGCCCCCGCCACAGGCCAACGTTTCACAACCTCCTGCTCCAAGTCACGGCCCACCGTCCGTCCCAGGTGTCAGTGCAGCTCCTGATCGACCCTTGACACCTCTTGCGCAAGCATCCCCATACCCTGTCTTCCCACCGGCTTCCGGCACTAACCTCCCCAATCAACAATATCAAGCGTACAATCAGCGGCCGACGAGTGTAGCAGCGGTGCCACAGGCTCCCGGCGTGGGGGCTGGAGACCAAGGACGCTACAGTTACTACAGATAGCACGGGTTTGTACCATTTGCCACTTTGCGGTTTACTCGGTGGTCAGAAGCGGCTTATATGGAACGGAGTTACCTCAGGAAGCAAGCGTCGACTTTTGTTATGCCAATGGGAAGACTCTTGGGACAGTCTTTCTGGGATATAGTCTTACTACGGTCGTGCTCAGGTATCGGAGGTTTCGGCGTGGCTCTAGTTAGTTGACCTTGGTATAGGTACGTATCTGCAATTAGCGAGACGTTGAACCGGTAATTCCTGGTACGATCGCATCTACGAAGACGGGTAACGTCGTCATTTTGCAAAGATTGCTTTCTATAGTCAATTGCCATCGTGCACGACACACCACCATGAACAAGCGGCCGGACGGGGCAACCACTAGAATGTGTACGCTTCGAGCCGCTTTACGAGGGGTCATATCATGGCCCACTGCCCGAGATGCTTTGCGTTAGTAGACGTTAGGTACACTTGTTGATCCTTTAGCAAGCCGAGCCGAGCAAATGGTTCTTCGCACGGCTACAGGTTGTTTAATCTAGGTCGCGACAACAGAGAAGTGAACACCATGGATGTTGCCTCGATGGGGGGTTGCGTAGCTGGGCGCAAAGATGTGTATTTCGTCTCGTCTAGTAGATAGATTTGCAAAAGCACGCCGTCGTTCATTCCGCCAGCCCTAGGGGGACGTACAAAAATAAACAGAGTCCTCTCCTTTGTTTGTGCATGGAATCCCCTGGCTTTGACACACCAGGATGCTTGCAGTTTGAATTACCGCCTGATGGCTCCGAGTCGGGAGTGGGTTTTCTCACAAGTAGCAGCAAAAAAAAAGTCACCCTTTCTGTCTTCTAACCTCCTCTTTCTCTCTCTACGCCTTATGCGTGTGCTCTTTCGATTCCTGCCCCTAACCCGTACAAAGAATTTATTTGCCCTCTTGGGATTGCATGTATGTGTATCCGAAGTATGCAGCAGCTGCACCAGCGAGAAGGACAATGTACATGGCGACGCCCAGTCCAGTGCCAGCATCTGATTTTCCACCGGGACCGGCCGAGATCTTGTCGGTGGCGCCGATCTTGGGGGCAGGGTCGCCGGGGACTCGCTTCAGGTTACCGACCAGGAGACCGTCTAGGATCTCGCGGGCTTCGTCTGAGTGGCCGACATCTTCAAAGGCTTCGGTTGCGTCTTGGCCGCCGACGTCGAGGAGGACTTCTTCACCGCCGCTGCAACACACGCAAACGTCAGTCCAGATTGATCAGCTCCTCTCGAATAGCTGATGGGATCTGTCCTCCATGTCCCGGACATTGAACAAGACACTCAATCTCGACTGTTCAATGTGGGGCAAGGAAAGGGTGGGGAGGGGGCAGGGGAAGAAAGATATTTTGTGACTTTTTTTCTCGAGGAATTGGGGGGGATGAAGATTGGCCCAGGCCCAGATGGACTTACGGATGCTCGTCGACGAAGGAAGAGGCGTTGTAGACCTTGTCGTGGACGACAATGTAGAGATCTTTCTTGGTGCTGTGTTTGGACACCTCGGCGTAGGTGAGTTCCGAAGACATGGTTGACGGGGAAGAACGGGACGGGGATGGCGGTGAAGCGACGAAGGTCGGGCGAAGCTGAGCACAACTCTAGTTGGCGATGGACGAACAAAGCGCACGAAGAGAGAGGATGTCGATGGTATTGCAGAAGGAAGCGCAGTATGGACGGGAAGCGAGAGGAAGATGCCAGAACGGAGCAAACAATAATAATTTAATCAAGATGGCACCTGTTGGCTCTGCCCTTCTCGGTGGTCTGCCTGTCCCAGTTGACCGTGGCCGACCCTCGATTGAGCTGGGGCGATCGCTAACGTCGTTCCTCGCTCCCCTTCCGCAGCAGCACCGGCCAATGGCAGCGTGCCCGATCAGGGACGCCGTGGTGCCGCCTGCGCTGACCTGCTTATCCCCCGTCTACGGGCTTGCAAAGAAAACAGTCGTGGGGCCACCACGGGAACTAGTTGCCTACGAGGGCGGCTTCGAGCACAGCAGTCGGCACCACGAATCGGAAGAGGGTTGTTTCTAAGGGGACCCGAGGACGGGAATTCTCGCCATCTTCCACGGAGTAGTGGTATTATCTATACTGGAGATACTCGTAGGAGCCAGGATTTCTTGCCCCGAAGTCGCCTTCTTTGTCCATCTCTGCTCCCCACATGCCCTTCCGGACCGCCTGCTGCTCCGACCGGGTGCGCTCAATTCCGCGTCGACAGTGTCATTAAATGTACATTCACGTTATACCATTCACGATTCACGTCGGTGGCAGGTGGCCGAGAAAACTCAGTAGTACTCGCGCCCAGAAGTCTCGCATTATTGCACCATTCTCGCTTGTCCGAATACTTGTCCGTGCAACTCCGTGCTTCGTATCTCAACGCGTGCTGCAGAAAGCTCAAGTCACGTGTCGACGCGCTTCGTGATCTTTTTTTTTGTTGACTGCGCGCTCGTTAAACCCCGCCTTCGATGATGTTCACAGCGAAACCGTACATCTACATCCTCTAACAAACTCTTCGCATCCCCAAAACACACCGGAACCCCCTTACAATGTCTAGGGCCACTCGATGCCAAAATGCCGTCGCATATTGTCTACAGTAACGTCCATCGTGGTGATGATCCGGATCCCGAGGGCGATGGTGACAACCGCGGAAACCACGCCGGAAGTGGCACGCTCTTCGCTGGCCAGAAACTGTGGTTCTCTCACTCGGTTCCTCAGCGCAAATGGCTCCTCGAGAACGCCCGGAACAACGGTGCCGTCATCGTCAATGTAGACACCAATGCGGACGTCAAGCTTGTCGACCACACGAGAAAGAACCAGCCTGTCGGAGCGTATTCTTACAAGTACGTTGAGTTGTCGATTCGGCGGGGGCGGCTGGAAAACCTTGCGGACCATGCAGTTGGCGTTGCTACCAGGGCCGCGAGACCTGTTGGGAGCACTGCCACCGCTCCCAGAGGATCAAGAGTGCCCTACACGGAAGAAGACGATCAGTTTCTGTGGAATTGGATGAAGCCTTTCGAAGACAGTGGAGGAGCATACAAAGGAAACGAGATCTACAAGCAAATCGAGCAGGTCAATCCACGTCACACTTTCCAGAGTTGGCGAGATAGATGGTTAAAAGCCACTCGGTTCCAGAACAGACAGGTGACGAAGTCCGTCGAGTCGGTGTCGCAAGAAAGACAGAGTCCGGAAGAAGAAACCCGGCAAGCGCCATCTCTACCTGGGGGCTCCGTCCACAGAACAGATCAAGGTAGCTCCAACACAGCCACGTTATTACCTAGGAAGAGAAAGGCAGGATCCTTGTACGACGCGCCCTCTCACATACGGCCTCGACATCCAAGCGACTCTCCAACCAGGCACGCGAGCCCCGAACTGCACACTACTGCTGCTTCTGGGGGCCGGGAAACGTTACCATCGAAGCGGGATGAGCGAACGGGTCAAGATGCTGTGTTGGACGACGAACGTACTCAGAAAACCGGGCACAATGTTAGTACTCAGGACTCTCTGGAAGACGAAAAACTCCATACGGAAAATGAGAAGAGATTCTTGGATGATATCGCAGGCCCATTTTCCAAAGCAGAGTCTCTGCCACTCTACAGATTGGTTCCGAGGTTGAGCCATATGGGGCTCGAGGAATTCGACAATGTGTGGAGACAAATGGCATCGTCTGAAGACTATAAACACCATACCGCCAAACAGTGGAAACACTGGTTTGAGTATCGTGTTTTGCCAGACTATTGCAGGATAGAAAACGTGCCAATGGATCAAATTGCACCTTACATGTCTATGCGGAAAGAGGACAGCTCGACTGGTGATGGTAATGACGACGATGAGAATAACGCTGGAGATGAAGATGAAGACGAACAGCCGGCTGACGGCGACGTGGACATGAACCAGGACAAGGGGCTCGGCGAAGAGCTCGACAGGTGCACCAACTGCTACACGATGGAAGCGCAGGAGTGGCATCACGATAGGAAAGGCCGAATCTTGTGCAATCCATGTGCCGTCTTCTTGAGGACGCACGGCGTTCCAAGACCTTCAACCATGGGCATAGTCAGATTGAATGCACCGAAGGAAGATCAGAACCCAGATCCGGGTGTCATGCAAACGCCCCCGCGTGCATCCTCTCCTCCAAAACTTGCTATACCCCCTATTATCGCCTCCATCAAAGTATCCCCCAAAATCTCACCTGCGGACGTGGGCGGTTTTGCAGGAGATGGACGGACGACACCACGGGCACAATGCCACTTACGATCTCCTTCTTTCCAACCAGAATCTCCCACACTGGTTCGAGCTCCAGAACCAAACGAAGCTAGGAAGCGAAGTACAGGACCTGGGCGCGGCTCCCAATCACAATCAACCCAGAGCACCAATGGAACTAGCAATCAAAGTAACACACAATCCTTCTCGCAGAACCCTGGGCTGACAATTGGTGAATCTCAACTGGAGGAGGTTCAAATACCTTCCAATGAGCAGACGGCAAGAATGGATAAGAGGGCCGTAAATCCTGCTCCCTCATTCAGCTTTGTAACATTCAGTAACCACCATCGACCACGCCTGCATGATGGACCAGGCGATCTCGATATCGAGCAGGAGTCGTCCCTCAGGATGGACAGAGGTCCACGCCGGGAACCACCGGTATTTCACAGCTCTACAGAGACAGATGTGTTATTGAATTCTCCCCCTTTGGCTTCGAGGAGCATTTCACGAGATTCACCTCTGCCTGTTCCAGAAGGGTTCTCACCGCTGTTCGTAGCACAGGACGAGGAAGAAGACGACCTGGAAGTACTGGAAGGGCTAAGTACGCTCCGAGAAGAGGAAGGTGAATTAGAGGATGATATTATGACGAGTCCGCTGAGGATCGACCTGATTAGCGAGGAAGACCAGTCCTCAGTAACTATGAGCGAGCCCCGTTCCGATACACAAAAAGAGCCTGGTGACGAGAGGGAGGGGTCAAACTCATACAGCACGCCAAACCACGAAACTTTGCAGAGGAACGCTCAGGAGTCGTACCAGACAAGTCGAGAGACGCTGGAACAATATGAGACAGCACCAGAACAGCAGCAGCAGCAGCCACGAAAGCGGAAGCATTCACGCGACCGACTTTCGACCCAGGCGCTGTTCGGCCAGACAGACCTTGACGAGGAGGTCTCTGCCTATCTCGAGATAGTCGAGCCCGAAGGTGGCTGGGACAGCGTTCTCGGCCCTGGCTCTGGGGCTCCGGATGCAGATGCGGAAGTAGATGTGGATGTTGGCGATGCAGGCCAACAACAACAAATACAACAAGAACAACAGCTCCCGAGTCGTCCCGAACCACTCGATACCGACAGTGCAAATGAAGCACATCGCCACGATCTAGAAAAGGACCTCCGCCCCGGCGAATTTCTCATCGATGCATGGTGCAGACGCCAGAAGCAGCGACGTCCCGACGTCCCTGACGCTTTTCTCCTCCAAGCGGCGCATTGCACCACTCAGGAATACGGACCCAGGAGTGAGGAGATGGTCGAATTTTTCCTCGAGCGGTGGCGGCTGAAGGGGCAACGTACTTTTCCTTCGTCGGCCACGTCTTCGAGGAGAAGTCGTCAGCAGCAAAAGCAGCGGCCTTCCAAGTCCGATCTCAGACCCCCCTCGGACGTACCGGGTGTATGGACCGATGAAGACGACGAGCTCCTCAAGTCCACAGACGTCTATCACAGGCGGCGACTGATCAATAAACACGGCCAGGAAGCTTGTATGCGCCGCCGCCAGTATCTCAAGGACTTTGAAGATGAGGTCGTAGGATAAATCGTACCTACCTACCTTGCATGGCTCGGACTTTGCTTGGTGGTAGTTAGTGGTGGTGGTGGTTTCCAGAAAATCGGTCCTGGAGATGCGGAGTACACAGGTAGGTATACATACCAGGCAGGGGTACTTGACCGAAAGTATACCCCTGATGTGGTATCGATATCTTATCATACCTGCCGAGAAAATGTATCGTTACGTTTGTTGAATGACTGAATGACCGGATAAATGAATGAATGAATGAATGAGCAGTTGATTCAACCCTTGCTACCTCGGGATCCGTGGGATTTCTTCCGGCGATGACAGACGCATGGCGAGCCCATGACGAGATGAGAACGGACGAGTATCATGATGTTTTCTTACGGTCTTCTGGGTTTTGTATACCGTACCACCTATCTACCCACCTTACGTTGCCTTTGCAGGAAATTTGATACCAGAAGTTCTACACTATAACTGACTCAAACCCAGCCAGCATACATACCTAGCTCGGTAGGTATACCTCCCCAGCAAGGTATAGAATGACCAATGACCATTAATCTCGATTGTACGGACGGAGTATCCATTCAAGGTAGAGAAAACACATAGCCGCCTTTGGGACCGAATATGGTCTCGCGAGCATTAATCACTTTGCAGTCGTCGCTACATCCTGGATTATTCAGTCGGGCGTTACGATTAGCCCCGACTTGGTGTCTCTTTACTGATACGGAGCACAAAGCTCTCGGTTGGTCTTCTGATATGGTCCCAGAGCGGTACCCAAGGCCAAGTTTAGTTGCCGAACGAAATTCGCTGTTTCTCTCGCCGCTACCGTTGTCCAAGGCTCCGAGCAGTGTCCTGGTCTAGAAATTCCTGCACGAGGACATTCGAACCCATATACTCGAGCATCAACAATCGACCATCTCGGGGTGAACGTTCCATTTTTGCACCCTTCGGAAGAAATGGAGTTCACCAACAACTGTGTGCTCGGAGTACCCAGGTTGTTAGCAAATTCCTCTTCAATCTCGCCTTTTTCAGCGCACATCACGCACGATCTTCCTGGGATCGAAAAGCCGCCATCACTGCTTCCCTTCCTTCCTTTTGGTATCACCTCATCGCGCCATGCGTAACCCATTTTGTCCCAGAACGAAAGCTAGCAGCTAGCCCAAAGTCAAAAGAACCTCATAAAAACCTTCCCTCACCATTGTTCGCAAAGTGGAGCAGATGATGTACATGATGTAAAGAGAGTGGCCTAAGCCAAAATACCACCAGAACTAGGAGCTCAACTAGCCGTAGATGTTAGCTTTAGGACATGCAAAAGGTGCAGGTTAGGAACTTGCTTGAACTTGAGATGGGCCTCATAAAATCTGAGCATAGGCCTAGGACAGTGCTGGTAGACCTTGTCCATGGTGACTTTTGACTTTTTGCCATTCTTAAAAAGAATGTATGCCATAAGCGTCCCGGACGCGTTGCGCTCAACGGTGTCGATCTTGTCCACTTGAGGCTCCCAGTCCTTGCCGGACGGAGTCCAGTCTTGTTCGTTAGACGCGGAGCTTCTCTTCTGCTTTTTTCGTTGCGGTTGGTCTTGTGATGCTTCGGATTTCAGTGCCTGTTTGGATTTCGTTCTCTTGACAGTATTTGCGCTTGGAGCCCCGCCGATGGTGTCATGGTAATCTTGCAGCACCTTTCGTGCATGCCTGAGAACCGTTTGTTAGTCTTCTCGGATGGAAATCAAAAGAGACCCAAGTCAGGTTAGACTGACGGCAGAAGATTTTCCTGAGGCTCCCATGTGTTCTCGGCTTCGTCGTACCCAACCCATTTGATGAGATACTCTACGATGCCTTTCCTCGTGCGATGGCCTTGTATTCCTTCTACAACGTATAAATCTTCGCCTTCGTCGTCATCACTGGTTTCGCTCCCTTCGCTGCCTTCGCTTTGCGCGCGGGAAGACCCCTTCTCAACCTCGTCGCGAAGTGTACCATTGAGCTGGTTTTTGGATGCTTTGTCTGTGGGTGGTGTGCCGTGGGTTATGTCGCCTGCACCACTACCAGCGTCGGAAAAATTATCCTCTGAGGGCTTTGTCAGTCCATGCGTGGAGCGCATGCAATTCAAAAACAGAGCGCGACATGTGGTGCCCAAGAAAGTCAATGGTCAAACGTACCGTCTCCCGACAGCGGTCGAGGCATCTCGATGAAGGCAATGGCGCGATAGATAGTCTCGACGGCGAAGCAGCAAAGCCGGCGATGACTGGGAGACTGTTACTCCGAAATTGACCATGAGGTTGCGGCAGGCTGTGGCTGGTATTGAATTCCAGGGACGGAGTACTAACTACTAACTAGCCTCAGTCGCAGATGAGATGCGATGCGCTTCCCCTACGCGACTCTCCGCGTCACGTGACTGGAATTCCCCTTAGTCATCTGTGGGCAACCGAGAGCTTCAACGAGAATGTTGCATGAGAATTCGGAAACGTCTCTGGTTGTGGTACTGTCTGGAATGGGACAGTCCTTACATCGTTTCTATGGTTGCAAGAGGCCAAGTGTGTATTGTCGAACTGATTCTAGACTATTTGCAGGTTATATCAGGGAAGAGATGTTGGTATTTCAGCCAGCTGTTGCTAGCAAAACCCTTGTCAAGGCAGCCTGCTACTGCGATATCTATCATAAAGGTGAAGATCTAGAAACTCAGTGTCTGTAGAAATATACATACAGCACATATGAACGCTCGGGGGCGAGTTGAGGCAAGGCTGCGCCGGAGCCTGATCTTGGCGGGATATCTGGCTGCGCTGCGCGTTCCCTGTCCATCATTTGGAGAAGGCCAAAAATTTCAGGTAACCATCCCACCAACATCCTGCTTCAATCCGTGCAAACGATTGCATTATTTGTATAGTCGGGAGAAACCTCTTGTTGAAGGAGGAAGGTCCCTTTCCGTCAATCGTTACCTACCAACATTCGCAACCTTGTCGAGCGTTTGAGCATATTACGAATCCAAAAGTCAAGGCTTTTCTGCGCCCAGTGGACGTCAATACTCACTAATATTGGCTCCGCGGCCTTTTTCCCAAGATGGCGATGCAAGTAGATTTGTCGCAGGCTCAACTGCTCAAGGATGAAACCGGCCGGCCATTCATCGTTGTTCGAGACCAAGGAAAGAAGAAGAGAACCCATGGCACAGACGCCGTCAAGCAGCATATTGTGGCGGCTAGGACAGTAGCCAGCATTGTCAAGACATCCTTGGGACCTCGAGGACTGGACAAGATTCTCATATCTCCCGATGGAGACATTCAGATTACAAATGACGGCCGTACGATCATGTCTGAAATGGAACTTACAAACCCGATTGCGAAATTGATGGTCGAGCTGTCGAAGTCACAAGACGAGGAGATTGGCGACGGCACTACAGGCGTGGTCGTGTTGGCAGCAGCTTTATTAGACCAGGCTGCGGACCTCATTGATAAGGGCATTCATCCAATCCGCATTGCAGATGGTTATGATCAGGCCTGTGAAGTCGCAGTTGCACAACTGGACAAGATCAGCGACGAGATACCATTTTCAAGAGAACGACAGGAAAATCTGATAAAGGTCGCCAAAACAAGTCTGGGCAGCAAAATCGTCAGCAAAGCACATGATCAATTCGCCAAAATTGCCGTGGATGCTGTCATGTCTGTTGCGGACCTGGAGCGCAAAGATGTCGACTTTGAACTTATCAAGGTCGATGGAAAGGCCGGAGGCTCGATAGAGGATTCTCTACTAGTCAAGGGTGTCATTGTGGACAAGGATTTCTCACACCCCCAGATGCCCAGCGAAGTGAAAGACGCAAAGCTTGCCATTTTAACATGCGCCTTTGAACCTCCCAAGCCGAAGACCAAGCACAAACTTGATATCTCTTCCGTGGAGGAATTCAAGAAACTGCAACAGTATGAGCAGAATAAATTCGTCGAGATGATCGATATGATCAAGGCCACCGGAGCGAATCTCGTCATCTGCCAATGGGGCTTTGATGATGAAGCAAACCATCTTCTCCTCCAAAACCATCTACCAGCCGTTCGATGGGTCGGCGGGCCTGAGATTGAGTTGATAGCCATTGCCACCAACGGAAGGATTGTCCCTCGGTTCGAGGATTTGAGCAGTGAAAAGCTGGGCAAAGCTGGTGTTGTAAGAGAAATGACTTTTGGCACCACCCGTGAAAAGATGCTGGTCATCGAAGAATGCGCAAACACTCGGGCAGTCACCGTCTTTGTGCGAGGCAGCAACAAGATGATCATTGATGAGGCAAAGAGATCATTACATGACGCACTGTGCGTGGTACGAAACCTGGTCAGAGACAACAGAGTTGTGTATGGCGGCGGTGCCGCTGAGATTGCATGCTCTCTGGCAGTGGAAGACGCGGCCAACAAATCGCCTGGCCTGGAACAATATGCCATGAGAGCATTTGCTGACGCCCTTGACGCTGTCCCTATGGCTCTCGCAGAGAACTCTGGACTGAGCCCTATCGAGACACTTGCGGCGGTCAAGTCCCGACAAGTTAAGGAGCAGAACTCACGACTGGGTGTGGATTGTATGAGCACTGGTAGCAATGGTAAGAGGCCCCCGGGAACTCGCTCTACTATCGTACTAACTATTTCCTCGTAGACATGCGGGAACACTTTGTCATTGACCCCCTGATCGGAAAGAGGTCGCAACTGTTGCTGGCGACGCAGCTGTGCCGAATGGTAAGCAAAAGGTCCCTCCAAATTGTAAGCGTCACTGACGGGTTTTTGTTTCTAGGTGCTCAAAATCAACAATGTGATCATGTCAGGAGATGACGACAACGAGTTCTAAGCTCGTTGTTGAAACTATCCAATACTCTACGGCGTCTGTTGGACCAAAAACGCATGCAATGACAAAAGGAATACATGAATCTGTATAAAAAGATACCCGGACTCGAAATGGGATAGAATCAATAAACCTCTTGACATCTCCGGTTTCTGTGTCTGCCATGCTCCCCAATCGTCCCAATCCTGTTCGACGTGATATGTCTTCTCTTTTTGAGTTTAATACCAGATGCCTTTTCTGAGAGATGTGCGAATCTCTTTCTGAATCACACTGCCTTGCTCAACACGGTCTGAAAAAAACTAGCCAGTGCCAAACTCGGTGGGTGTAGCTCGCCATATGAACCGTCGTTGATCGTCCACGTTGAAGTCTTAGACGAGCCGTGCAGCCACAGGCTCAGAAGGTGTCGGCTAGGTGCAGAAAGGGGACCGGCTATCCAATTCACCCGCCTCGCACCCCGTACGCAGGACCTCATAGATCCCTCGCAGGATTCAAGCCGAGGACGTGGTCCTCTCCTCTCGCAGAACCGTGCCCTGTTGCGAAACGACCTATGTACGATGTCACGTAATCAAACGCTTCGGACCTTACACACCTTCAAGCCCTCAGGGCCACTTCATGTCTTGTAACCTGGCTCGATTTCGCTTGTTCAAGCGACATCTTGTCTCCCACAGGACCCAACATCCGTCAACAGAAGCAGGCATAGCCCTCAAAAGCCATCTAGCATCCGTAAAACAACATTTCGATCTGTTCAAGTGTCAACACCGGTCCCCCCGTCTTGTGCTGTCATACTTGAGAACCCTGGCCATGGCCGCTGCATTCACCACCATGCCGCAACGATCCTCTGGCCCGCCCTTGGATATCAGAATCCTCGGCGGTAATGAGGGCCTGGCATCGTGTTTTTTTCCGCCTCAAGCATGACAGATGAACCTCCCTTGACCCGTTCGTCGGGCCCGCCGCGGTCGAGCACCGCTCTCCCTTTCCCCCCGAGAACCGATGCCGTCATCATGAGCTCACCTGCCAGAACTGCTCGACATCTCGTTATCCGGACGCACGTCGAGAAGGGCAGTGTCGACGACAGCAGTGATCCTTGCCGTGCTGGCATTCACCCATTAGCGGGACGAATCCAGGCAGCATTTGGCAGCGAGAATTTGCTCTCGACAAGTCCGACGAAGAAAGAGAAGGAAGAAAGGCGGAAAGCCTCATGTCAGGTTGTGTTTCGATCTCCCCAACCCACTCACACACTCACTTCGTGCTCTAGGGCTGGCAGGCTGGCCTCTGTCTCCATTACTTCTCACCGTTCTTGCTGGGCGGAATCAAACATCGCTGCGGAGTGCTGAGACGCCTCGAGGATGCGGGCGTGCGCCGCCATCGGTGCCATCATATCACTTACCCCAGGCGCCCCGGAGCAGGTGCACCTAGTTAGACAGACAATATTGCAAGCCAGCACGGGCTTGGAGAGAGGCCCAAACTTCCACTGGATCAGCGGTACGAGTACACAGTACAGGATCGTCCATTGCAGGATCAGGCAGTGTGGTCATTGTGGTCGTCGTCGTCCGCTGCAACCATCCGCCGAGGAAGCATGCCAGTGTATTCTTTTTTTTTCCTTCTCGGACACAGCCGAGTCGTGTACTCTTCTCGTGGAAATAGCCCCAGATCCCATGACAACGACGAGATCGGAGATTTACTCTTGGGGAACGAAGATGTACGTTGGTGTCACTTCTGTACCGGTACTAACTAGTGCTCGTGTGAATCGGTCCTACAATTATTGAATGGGCGCTGTGGGTGGCTGTCATGAGCGCGCGGAACATGCAAGAACCACATTACCCGGGCTTTTCTTCATCGATGATGATGTGCTCGTACTGTACGGTAAACGACGATCAACGATGGATTTTCAGATGCGCAGGCTGGGAGGGAGGTGTCGACGCTAATTGTGACCCTGCTGAGTCTGCCTCCGACTTGGGTCCTGCTTGTGATCAGGGCGCTATGGAAAAATCGAGAGCTCTGGACACCTTTTGACCCCACTGTTTGACTTGTTGAACATGTTGCTTTTGGTGTTTCTGGGGGAGGGGGGCCACCAACTACCCCGTACTCTCTCGTTTACCGAATGGTATGTAGATCTTCAGCTCAGGGCGTCGATTGCCGAGTGTGCAAACACCAACGGTGCTCGGACCGTCATGTCCCTCAGCAACGAGTGTCGTCGATCCACGGGATTGTTGGGTGAGAGTGCGAGTTACGGCACGATGATCGTGAATAGTGAATAGTGAACAGTTGAAAGGTTAATGGTGCCACTGAACCGAGGAGTGTAAAAACAGACCGACGGCCTCATGCTCCTCGCACGCGTCAGTAACTGATTGACTCGCCATCGTGCACTTTTGCGGAAAACATCGAGGTCACCTCTGAAATGGTCATGGGTTTCAAACGATCAGCAGGGGATGGGGGGGGGGCAAGGGTGGGAATGTTCTTTTTCGATCGAGTCAAGCACACACCAATACTCTTTTTTTTTAGGCCCCGTTTCTCGATTCCCATATTGTCCAGGGTGTCAAACATTGGTAATCTGTCCATGCGGTTTTTGACGTCGGGCTCAGCTGTCTTCTCGACGACGTGGGGCCTGTCACGTCGAGGTCAGTCGAGTCAGTCGAGTCAGTGTATTGTTACCTGCAAGATGTACATATGAAGAGATTTGATTGACATGGTGCAGTATGGGCACCCACCGCCCCGATCCGATCTGACCTGCAGCTACAGTAGCAGCTAAAAATGATAGATTCTCCTGTCAAATGGCAAAAGAGCCAACTACTATTGTTGGTGTGTAGTCAGTTTCAGACGCCCCCCTCCGTACTCCCCCGATTCGCGGAGCCAGGGCCCCGAAAACCGATATTTTTTGGGGTTTTTATTGCACCGACCGTTTTCCTCTTTCTGTTTTTGTTTCACCAAAAAGGCGGGGGGCAAGCGCATGGTACAGTGTACGGGTACGCATGACTACCCTTCGTGTCCTCGAACTTACCTTTGACGGGTGGGTGGTCTTGGATAGAATGGCTGTGGTTACTCGTGCTTCCGGAAGTATTGGCAATGTAATGTCCCGTCCCGAGCCCAGGTGGAACCGAGTACCTACTAGAGGTATGTGTGTCTCTTCGTCCCGACCCAGTCTGAGTTGGAGTATATGATGAGGATGACGACGGCGACGACGACGACGAGGATGAGTGGTGCCGTCCAGTCGTCCAACATCCATCCATCCATCCGTCCGTCCGTCCATTTTGTTGCGGTGGACACTCGCTCGCAACCGGACAACATAGCCAGAAGCGATGTCAACCCCATTCCCAGTGAGCGAGAGAAACTGCTATGCTGCTACTATACTCGGACAAGGACCGCTACCGTCCTCGTCCCGGGCACGAATGATAATGACCCCCCGACTCCCCCCCCCTTAGCTTTGCGTGCAGCATGCATGCCTGATGGAGTGTAGAAATACTCATGCCGGCTTCTCCGGAATTGCAACGTGTAGTGCGCCCTGGACTACCTCAGATACCTACAGGTAACTACCTAAACTAAATGTCCAATCTGTGCATCTTTGCGCTCCACGTCAGATTGATAGCACGGGCGACGACAACTTGCAAAGCTGGCTGGGAGGGCAGGTTGCAGGATCCGAGTCGGTTCCATCAAACCCTCATCATCATCTCGTCACTGAGAGAGGACGTGTACCGGGTACGGAGACAAACAAAATCTGGTGTCAGGGGGGGTTACATCGTTTGTCGATGTGCGTCTGATACATACCGTACCTCAGGTAGGTGGTTTTGAGGGCAAAAACAAGCCTTGGCTTGTGACCTGTCGTCTTGCAAAAGGCTGATGGAGCTGAGAGGAGACGGGATGAAGGTACAACGACGACAACAAACGCCTGAATCAATCCGCCGCGCGCCACCGAGGACAATAATGAGATATCTTCTGACTCTGTCCCTTGTCCCTTGTCCCTTGTCCCCTGTCCCTACCTGGTAGATTTGACAGCGCAGAGGGCCACGATCCGTCATGGCAACGTAAACTTAGCTTTTGGTACGTGTATGAGTATAAGCTTTTGGAACATGAAGTGCTTGACAGGAATTTGACGTGTGGGCAAGAAACAGTGTAAAACGAAAGGTAAAAAAGGTGAATGAGATTGCAAGATGCAAGACCAAGGGGGGATACATACATCATCACTTTACATCATACCGATTACCCATGTGCGCTTCCTGACGGCAGGGGTGACCATATATGATACAAAGTTCGGATAAAGCTGAGATGCTAAGGTACGTAGTGTACGTCGTGCCTAGAAAGTGTGACAGCCAGACAGATGGGCCATACAAACCCTTGCAGTAGTAAAACCTCACCCTGTATCTAGTTAGATAGGTCAATCGCACTCTGCATAGGACAAAGGCGAAGCGAAGGAAGCTCCAGGCTAATTGAGCCTTGCACAGCACAGCAGCCTTGCAGATTGGTACTTGAACCTGTCGTAGGTCACGTAGTTCCTATCCGTCGCCAGGAGTAGGACGATCGACGTTCCGGCGTGCCGCGGCGCTATCATTGTTGACAGTCCTCCAAACATACAGTACGGAGTACAAGCAGCGAAAAAGTCGGTGTCCCAGCTCAAGCGATGCGGTGAGGCTGCGCAAGGAAGATCATACCCAGGACCTCCTACCACTAGGACAACGAGCCATGCTCGACCGCAACCTGTAAGACTCACTGGACTGTCTGCATGGAAACCGGATATCTCTTTGGGGATTCTGTTCCTCGGTCCGGATTGCCAGTCTGCAATATTCACGCCAAGCTGAGAGAGATGGCCATGGATGAAACTGTGAGATGGCCATGATGATCATTACTGTGAACTGGAAAACCGTTGATGTTCCGTAAAAGACCAGTCCAGTTGGAAGTTAGAACAACCCACACTCCCCCCCCCCCCCCCCCCCCCCCCCTCCCCCCCGACCTCTCTCCCCCTTGCAAGTTGATTTGAGCCTGATGAGCCACCCCACCCTCGGCATATGCCAAAGGCATTCCGCCCGCGCCCAAGACCCAAGTAACTTGCTGCAAGCAGCTATTGGCGTGCCAGCCACCGCAAATATACTCGTAATGAATCGATCACGGTACCATCATAATGGACATGCAGTGGTAGTTCGTACCCGGTCGTTATCGCCTACTAGTAAAGTCAAAGCTAAGCAGCAAGCCTCGAGACGGAGATACACTTCCAGAATAGACGGAGGGAGAAGAGAGGGAGGCGAGCTCAACAAGGCGTTTTAAAAGTCCGACGGGCTCGGTTCCAGCGACAAGGTACTGTACGATTATTGTACCACTTTGGGACAAGGGTGTCCAGCTGCGGTTCCGATCAGAAATACACAGTACGGATACAAATAGCTGCTTAGGGTTAGTACCAAGTAACTTTTACCTTGGTGATGGGCCATGACAATGCCCATATGGCCATCAAACTGTGGGCGCACCCGTTCACCACACCCTCCCCTTTGAGGGGAGGTACACTTCCCAAAGGAAAAGGTAAGGTAACTTTTACAAGCCCAGGCCGCTAGGTCGGGGAACGGCTGGGAGGGCGATCATTGCTAGTCTCAGAGGCGGCGCGGAGCCCAATTGCCGATGGCCTGGTGACTTGCTTTTTTACGAAGTTGAGTCGCATCATCATGATGGCCCGGGGGTGTGATAATTCCGGCTTGGAAAGCATGGGGGTGGTCTTCGACAAGGTCCAATCGAAGACGGTGCTCGTGGCGATTTGCCTCGTTGAAAACGCATCGCGCCATCACATGAAGGAGGCTGTCACGTTTTGGATTTCTCCCACTGGACACCGCTTCAGCCACATTTGCAGGGGCCGGCGTGATGACGGTGGTGGTGGTGGTGGTGTTGTGCATCGGCTCAGTTGCATGCAGCCGTGGTGCGTACATGATACTGAAGGGATTGCCAGCCGTGGGATGCCATACTTTATGCCTCTGCCACCCTCCAAAGGCGCCGAGTCGCAGTATGTCTAATAAGTTAGCGAGGACGTGGGAGTCGGCGGCGGTAGCGTTGTGGCGTGGTAGGGGATACGAGTAGCACCGAACCGGGAGGACCACTGCTGATCGCGGCTCTGCTTATGTGTGCATCGTCTGAGACGGAAGGCAGCGCCACGGGCTCCCGTGCATCGGGAGATACAGTACGGATCAAGCTTGCGTTGTAGTGTATTCTAGGTACTTCATAGCCATGAGGGGAGCAGAGCAGTAACTACTCGTAGTTGTGTTAGAAGGCTAAATTCAGGTACAATACCTACAGGAGGAACCGATACCGAGCACCGCGTTTGACCGTGTTCGGGGCAAGATCCGGGTTGGGAACCAGAGCGTTGGGGCACAGACCAGAGGCAGACGCCATGGTGGCTAACAATACGAGCAGTACATAAAGGATATCCAACTCTGCCTTGTGAAAGACTTTGGTATAGCCAAGGACGAGCAAACACGCACATGTCAGTGCTTCTTCCACTTGACTCGACCATGACCGGGTACTGGCTACTTCAACAACCTTGGTACTGTACATACAGTCTCCCAGAAAAAAGCCTCTCGCCGGGCGTGGGATGATGATTCTGTACCAATCTCCCTCCTGAAGGCGATCAATCCATAACAATGTTGCTAGCATGTATCACCGTGGAGGTTACTCCGTCGAGCGTCAGCTGGACATGCAAAAAAGACCCAACGCGGAAGGGAAAAAGGGCGAGAAGTCGCACGTGGACGCGTTTAGTCTGCACGGGGAAGCCGGATGAATCTTATTAGCAAGAGGGCAGCTTTGTGACACTCGCTTACTGGCTCAATCTGGCTGAAATTCACAGGGCTGCGGAAAAACTCAACTTTGCAGTCAACGCGGCAGGTCGAGCAAACGGATGTCCCGAGGGATGTCCCGAGTCAGCTGCTCTGACAACTCAAATTGATGGTTCTTATTACGAGATCATACAGTAGTAGAGTTGGGTTTTTCTCTGCACGGCACAGTACTCGTACTTGTAACTTCAATTCCTGCAAGCCCCCTGAACGCTGTCTTTGTCTGGTGTGGCTGAGGGAAGACAGACCAACACACAGATCCGTGCCGGGCATGTGACTGGCACCCAGATGACCTTTTCGGAATATCGTATCTCCGAACGGCGCGCTTCTCAACACTTCTCACATGCCATTCTACCGTTGACCCCCCCAAGGGATCGCGCGGTAGGGACTTCCTTGGTAACTGCGAGTACTACCTAGGCATCCGTATGTAGACGAGTAGGTGCTCTGAGATCTTGGCCTCGTACCGACGGTGAGTTGCTCCTCTGCCGGATTCAGACAAGAAGCCGTGAGCCGCGAGCAGAACTCTGTACCAGGTGGGTGAATGCGGCGGTGCCTGGTCAGGCGTTGTCGCTGTGACGATGCCTGGGTGAGGTACTCGGGGCTCAAGTCTTGCACAGCACATTGGAACTCAAGGCTATTGGATTGAACCGAGCGAAGCCAAATTGCCGGGCGGGTCGATTAACGGCCTGTCATTTCAAATGCAATTCACCTTACCGAGACGGTCTCGAAATCCTCTTCCCTGCACCGTCTCTCGTTTTCGTCCCTCGGCCCTGGACCCGAGTGCGCTAGTGGCCTTAGCCCAACTAGTCGACTGGCCCCGTAACGTCGGCTTTAGCGCAGAGGCCCGCCCTGTTCTAGGTGTTCTAGGGACTAACGGGCTAGTCGCCCTGGGCCCTGACACCTGGTGAAGCCGTCCACGGCCATGAAATTCTACCCGAATCATGCTGACCACTGGCCGACACCCCCCCCCCCTGGCGTTGATTCTTTTTCGTGTCCTGTGCCCTGTGCCCTGGTGTTGCCCCATGGCCTCGCCTCTGCCATTGCCCTGGTCCCCGGCTTGCCCTCCACCTGGGCCCGTGATGCTGAGTTACCCTACCTGGGTAGTTATACCGCTTCCCTTCCCCAAAGCGCATCTCTCTTCCACCTACTTACTCAACATACCACCACCACCCACCACTTTTTGTCCATGGTTGATTCCATGGCCTGCACCCTCGCTTTCCGCTCTGCACTCTCTGCGAGTATACGCTTCGTCCCTCTGTCGACCCTTTAGCACCTCCTCAACCCGCCTGCCCCCCTCGCGTTCCCCAGAACACCCGTCCCAACTGATCGGAGCCGATCTCAGAAATTGCGTCACAAGCCGATCACTCTCACTTCCCACCCGTTTGCCGACATCGAAGATTGCCGGCGACGCAATTGCAAGCGGTGCCGCTCTACTCCCACGGCACTCTCTCGCCTCGCAACCACCGCCCTGCTCACCCTCGCCCACTCCCGACCAGAGAAGACGCTCAAAATGGCGTCTTGTCCGGTGCCCGAAGTCCTGCAACTAGACGCACAGAAAATGCACCAGATCGATCCTGCAAACGCAATCAGTCTGAAAGCAATGTGGACAATGTTCAACAAGTGTTCCGAGACGATCAAAGAAGGCCACCGATATGAGAACATGAGCTGGCGGGTATGGTCTCGCGAGTCCTTGTGTGTAACACCCGTCGATTCACCGCCCGCAACCTCCCGGGCCCCCTCGCTCTCCAATTCCTTCTCTTCGGACGACAGCCTGAACGACAAACCAGTATCGACCCGATCGAGATCCTTTGGCCAAGAGGAATGCGCCAGTTCGCTCTCCAAATCACGCCACCTGACACCCGATGCGCTCGAAAAGATCATGGTGACGATAAAAGAGAAGACGGCCCTCGGCCCGTTGTCCCCCTCCATACAAGCCAGTGTTCCCACGCTCCCCCCGCCCACGTCCGTGCCGCCAAACGTCGAACCAGAAGACGAGTCTGGGCCTCTGCACGATTCGACCGAATCGTGTTTGTCCGCGACAACAACTGCCACGAGGAGTACGATGGCACGCCAGAGCGAACATCGCGATTCAGACACCTCGGTCTCCTCAGATGGCCTGATACGTTCTGGATCCGTTGTCCATGGCTTCTCTCCAGCTGCTTCGTCCTTCCAAAAGCGCAAGGCAAGCATTGGAATGCACCCGGTGCCTTCGTCCCAGCTGAATATTGCAGCCCCCCCTGCAGTCAAGGCCGGCATCTTCACCCTCGGTGGCTCTTCCGAGGATGACGAGTCGTCCTTCGAGCAAAGAGTGCTTTCCCACAAGGCGCCCCCGCCGAGGAGCTCACTCTCCCAAAGCCTAAGTAAAACAACCTTGCCAGTGTCCCAGTCGAAATTGCAGCCCAAGCGAACGTCGTTTAAAGATGTTGTTGCAGAACGAAGAATCCAAGAAGATGCCGAGAATGATGAGGGCGCCATCGAGAGTAGCGACGAGGAAGACGACACCGACGAAGTCATCGAGTCTGCCATTGATGAAGATGAGGAAGAAGACGGTGACGAGTGGGAAGATTCCAATTCAGACGACGGCGCAAATGGAAAGGTCCTGCAAGAACCTCATCTTTTCCGCCGTGTCGATAGCCGTCCCGACTTGGTGTCACGACGGTCGATGCTGACATTAGCGCTCAATAAGTCCCAGACTGGACTCAACCACGCCTACTCACAACCCGCACTACACCGGACACGTGCCCCATCGACACACGCAGAGACACTGGCCGGCTCTCCTGATGAAGATGACGGTATGATGATGCATAGTTCGGGCCGACGACCGATACAGATCCCGCCTCCTAACCCAACCGCAAAATCCGTGGCACATTCTCCTCGGACCACGAGGAGAAACATGTTGTCGACGGAGCTGACGGAATCTCTACGCAAAAATCTACTCTGGGAAAGACAGCAAAAGTCCCAGACCGCCAATGCTTTCCTCAAGCGACGAACCGCTCAGAGCATGGCAAATCTTCAATCTCACACCATGCCACCACAAACAGGGCCACCCAGAGCACCTCCAGCAGGCGCCCTACAGGAGACTTCCAAGAACAATTCTTGGAATCACTACTTTGACAACCCTTGGGAGTACCATGCCAAAGGTTGGTAGGGCAAGATTTCGAACGACTCTTATGGTTTTTAGTCTACGTTTTTGTTTTTGTTTTATCCTTTTTGGCTTGCGTTCCTAGCGATTTTATGCTATGCATGTGTTTATGACCTTGATGCCTACAATCCAGGTATTCAACGGACGACAATCTGGTTAAACTCGGAAAAAAGGGAAAGAAGTGGATGGTGAGGCTATACCTGCCCCATCCCCGGTTCTACTTGGGCAAGACTGCGTTCTTAAATTGAGAGGGCGTTGTTCCTCGGAGAGGCTGAGAAAGAGGAAGATGTATTTGGATCCATTCCATGCACAGCGAGGGTCACCTGGTGTTTTTTTTGGGTCTTGGCAATGGAGCAATCCGCAGGGACCAGACGGATTACGTTTGCATCGTATGATGTTGAACAAGGCCGCCCCAATGTACTACTACTACTATATATCACGACATGTCTTTTGATCTTGTTGGGGTCGAGTGACCCTGCCTAAGGGGTGTGTTGAAGATAGGCCAAAGCTAGGCTAAGCTCAGCTGCCTGCATTATTTTAATGCCTTGAATGTGTATGAATAGTATTACCACGTACCGAGAATTGTAATTCATCCCATCAGAGACATACCACGTTGTTTCTCGTTTTGTGTAGTAGTCACTAGGTAGTAGTAGTAGTGACTTTGGGGTGTGATGGGGCGTGTTGGGTCGGTTATCGGTACCACCACACCACACCACACCACACTCGCTTACTAGTTGATCAGAGAGGTCACAAATTCAAGGCACCAAACTTATCGTAGTAGGTAGGTAGGTACTGTAGGTATCTCAGGGTTCCAGGCTAGGTAATGGGGTAATAAAGGTAAAGAGGGAGGTTTCTCTTTGTTTTTGTTTTTTGAGTCTTTTTGTCGAAACATGAGCCGCGAGTATCCGACGAGCTATCGGTACTAACTAACTACTGTACTTACTGTCTGTACCTACTGTACCTACCCGGTAACCTTGTGACCTACCTAGGTACAGTAACTAGTTAGTATTGTGTGTATTGCAGGTACCTACCTACCTACCTACCTACCTACCTACCTACCTACCTACCTGGTGAGTACCTAGTCGGTACCTTTACCCGGTAAGCCCTGTAAATAGTTAGGTTACGTACGGTATTTGAGCAAGCAACGCCCAAGGGGTACGGTTTCGGACGTAACTCGCTCTCTTGTGCAAAATGGTGTGTGAGAGAACCACATCAGCTTCGTAGGCAAGACACAGGTCGGTATCGTAGGTAACGTAGACTCCGAGCTGCTTACGGCGCAGTTACCTAGTACTGTGGTGGCACTGTGTGTATCGAGGGGGCCTGTAGCGATCGGAGTGCGGAGATTTCAAAAAAAAAAAAAAAAAAAAAAAAAAACAAGAAAGAAACCCAATGGACAGAGAGGCCCTGATAAGGTCCTAGGAAGGAAGATGCCGTAACATGTAGTTTGTCATTTCTTGCTGGTGAGAGTCGTCCTCGGTGGCTGTTTTGCTTTCGCGGAGACTGGCGTCTCGCATCATGTTGACCTTTGGTCATGATGTGGGATGTTCGCGCAGCCTAATGATGGGACAAAGAGCACAAGGTGACGTGGTATCTCAACGAATAATCGCTTTCCTTTGATTGTTATAGTAGCAGATCGAGACCATGATGTGCAGACCGAGTTGTTTAAGAAGCTTCGTTGTGAATGAACGGTATGCGCCATTGCCGACGAAACGCCCGGAAGTCACCGTAGCACCACCGGAGATGTTTACTGGAATGTTCAAAGGAATGTTCAAAGGAATGTTTGCAAATATGTTTCTAGTTACTGTTCACCCCTTGTGCCCGTGACATTGGAAACACGGTTAGCCAATAAATTTTTGCGGAGCAGCCGGACAGTTGTCCACCATGCTATCCTGTTATCGGCACTGCCTGCGCTCGCACGTACGAGGTATTCCCGTCAAGGGAGAGACCTCATGGTTTGAGATCCATACTGCAATGACTGCAGCAGTTATTCGTGTTGTGGTTGTCTTTGCCATATGTGAACTTTAATATTGCACTTTACCTTCCCTATGCGGACTAGCAGCGGATGTGTTGTACCCCTATGATATAAGGTACTGTACCTACCTCCCTACCTGTGGTACCTTAGCTATGCATGATCGTACAGGCATAGTTGTGCGGGCGCAATGAGGACATACATACAGGCATGGTATGCATACTAGCCATCGAGGTAAGCAAAGATGATCCCTAGCTACCTACCAGGTACCTGGAGACAGTCACAAACGTTTTTCTAGAGTCACCACAAGTCAGCCAGCAGGTCAAAAACGAACTGCAAAGGCGAAGTGTGGCACGATTAAGAAAAAGTAAAATTACTTGGTACCTAGTAGCAGCTAGGTCTCTTGTAGATCTCATCGGTTCCTTGTCTCTGGAGTGCTACCCTTACGACTGACTATACGACTCTACGTAACTAGCTTGTCACAATATCGTGCAGAGCCCAGCCTGTCATACCTAGTCAGGATGGATAATTCTGGTTAGTACAAGTACTGGAACTGTGGATTCGGAAGGATGATAATGTGACTTGCGACCTGACACTAACTAGTTGGCTACCTAGAAAGACGAGTACATTGCCGTCTCTTGTGTTCTAGAACGTGGATTCATGATGGAGCATTCGGGAAGTGTAGGAGATTCACGTTCACCAGCAGTGTTCGGGACGTCGTGATGGAGTCCTGGCCCTAGGCTGTGTGTGTCAGGTAGGATACAAATACAGTGTTTCTACGGTGTTACAAGTCATTTGATATATGTTGACAAGAGGCGGTGCAGCTGAACATCAGTGGGAAGTGTAACTACCCACTAGGCAAGTACCCGAGAAGACAATCATACCCCGAAAGCTGAAGTCGACAAAGATAACCTGGTTGTGTCCGTACAACGTGTGTGTATGTTGTGTGTGGCGAGGCTGAGTAAAATCCAAGTCCCATCAATGCAATAGCCCACAGCAGTCACAGCCACCATCCAAAATCCACCCAAGCCACAAGTGGAATACACTATACAATACGGAGTACCAAGCATGGGCATTTGTCGGCTCCAAATCCAAAACACGCCTCGTCCGATCCTGACGCGTACGGTAACTGGAGTTGCTGGTCAAGTGAAAAAAGAAATTCGAGTCTCTTTCACATGAAGGACTGGCCAGACTTGTCTAGCCCGCTGATCCGATCCACACATACTCCCGTCTTACCTGGCGGCTATTGACTTGTCTTCTTGACGCTCATATGACAGCGATTCCTTTCCAAACAAGTCCCGGTCCCTGCAGCGAGTGGGCAAGTCCAGGCCTCGAGATGGGCAAGTCCTCCTGATGATCATTCTGTCCAACTAACTCGACGCTCCGCAACGCAGCCTCACTCCCCTCTAGACCGCGTGAGCAGTCAAGGATTGCGTTCAAAAGACAACTGGGGTCCTTGTACAGTACAGTGTCAGCAACCAACAGTGGCAATTACCATGGCCGAGGGGACTGTTCCCCCTTGTTACTCGGAGTCCGAGGATATGGAATATGATGTGGCGATCAGCATCCTGATCCCTTTCGGCCTATACCATCCCGACGTGCATCACGCACTCCGCACTCTGTACCTGACCGTCCTCAAACGCTTTTTACCTTGACGCCGAAATTTTGACGGTCATGCGGATACACAAGAATTGTTGTGTAGAGGTCCGACTGGCCACGGAAAAGACGAAGATTTGCAGGCCGGGACTTTGGCACTTTCGTCATTAACCCCATTCATTGACGAGTTTGCATTTGCGACCTTAGCCGCTATCCACGAGCCCGGAACAAAATTCTGACGCTGCACACACCCTTGATTGTGATTGGAAAAGTCACCCAGGTACACCACCCGGGTATCTCGCAAGGGGTAGCACATTTCGTTAATCCTCTGCCTCGGTGATTCGAATTCCTCGGCGCAGATTTGGTAAACCTTCTACTGACAATTACACCTCAGACATTGCGGCCCAACGGGGCCCAAAACATGGAACCTGGTCGACGTCACAATTATGGGTGCAAAGGGATACCTCTAGTTAGTCATCCCCAGTCGCTGGTCTAATAACGTCCCAAAAATAGGCCTCATTAACCCCAAGAAATCCGGGTGGTAGTACTCGTACAACTGGAACAAAGCTCGTAACGCTTTACGACGCGGACTTTGTGGAGGAACTTTTGCTTCCGGGGGAAAGGAGGTTTCGCTTTTCCAGTGTCATTAAATCTACTAATCTCGGGTTGAGACTACGTCTACTCTGTCTGTATACGAGCTAATGCTTACGGTCCTCCCTACACACGGGTAATATTTCTGGCAGACCGGCAACGAGCACGCAAGGTTCCTCGTTGAGAAGCTTATTGTGAGGCCCGCCGTCGAGGGTCCAATGCCTGCAACCCGCAATCCTTCACCAGCGATGTGCTCTTCCTGACGTATTTCACCGATGATCTGAGCTCTAGACGGTGTTACATATATAGCACTTGTGATCTACTGTTACCGAAGTGTCACAAGCACGCGTGAACCACTCCAGCGCGGTTTGAGAGCCACCGCCTCGGTCTCTCGAATCTTGATTGCGGGCATTTTCCACTTCCCGACTTTGTGGGGCAACCTCAGGAAAGGCGCAAAGGATCAGGCGGCGTTAAGGAGTAGACTTGGACCGTGTGAGTACGGAGTACCAGCCGTAAGAGGTTCCCTTACTCCGCAAGACGCACTTTCTGGTTTGCGGGGGGGGGGGGGAGGTGTCTGGGGGGCATCTACTCGTACGGGCTCGTATACTGGATCAGAAAGTACGACCTTCTCACGTTTCCAGGCCCCTTGATGACCACCACATTCTCCTCCTTCTCGACCCGTGAATTCATCCTCTGGGGAGAAAAGTACGTCACCGGATATGGTGAGTTTCTGCCTCTGCCTCTGCCTCGGTGACATTGTCATTATCCCTTCCAAAGTTCAACGGAGTAGACCCATCAATTGAACCTTTCGATGATACATGAGCAGATCCTTACAGACGCCACCAACGTCTTTGTGGAGCACCAAACCGAACTTGAAACAGTGGCCACATATGCGCCTCACGCGCCATGTGCCTTCTCCGCGACGCGAGGCTGTGCAGTTATGTCAGTATCCTCTTCATTTTGGCGACCTCCCGAAGCATCTTTGTACACCTGCCCCGAGACTCGGAATTAGAGAGAAAAGAGTGTGATATTTCTTGAACGGCTTCGGCAACACGGACTACAACACGACCAGGATCAATTGCATTGGTGCCGAGCTTCGGTGATTCGTAAGTCCACTCGCGACACACAACAGGGGGTTTCACACGAGAGCACACCGCTGTTACGATGCAGGGCTCACCATGCTGCTTTGGGGTATTGTACACCACATGGTCAACGATGCAAAACTGCGGAAACTCTTTTCTGCCTAGTTCCCAAGTTTTTGTCGCTTTCATTTAGCCGTGGTTACTGCGGAGCTATCGAACGAGCTCCGCGCACCCATGCACAACACTTCTGCTGAATATTGAGCTTCAAATGACGGTTTGAAATCTTTCGCGAGTTATTGTCTTCTTGCCAATTTCAGAACCTCGCCAACCGGCACTATGGTCTCGGGACACGACCGTGGTCCATTCTGTACCCGTAAACCGCACGTGGAGAACGATGCGACCTTCCTAGAGGAATGCGGGACACGAAATGGATACGTTGGGCAGGAACAAAATTTCCCAAAGGCACACTGTAACGCACGTACAATGTCCAGTTGGGTGGGTGGCTGGGGTGAGCGAGATTGCACTCTACTGTACTTTGGAGGTTGCGCTCCGAGGGAACACGGCATCCGGGGTCCTCCTGATTCTTGATCAAATGTGGAAGGTGGGAGTGATTGCCAACGGTACGATTGTCTGTAGTAAGGGTTTGATCTCGAGTAGAGTGATGTTCAGTGGGAGTGTTGGTTCCGCGCCGGATTGAGGGCTTGTCCCCGACGGTGAGGTCAGATGTACCAGTACTCAAATCCGCTGGGAGCCGTGGTCTCGTAAACAGACGGTCATGGCAAGACAGGAGTCAACACTCCAACGACTCGTCCCAACGCAATTTTAGCCACGTTCATATGAACCCTGGGGGGCGATACGGAGGTGGCCGAGGTGTCGCCTAATAATAAATCCAAGTTAGCATAATCGGCTCTCTGCCGAGAATGGCATGTGTGGTGTGTAAATATCATATTACGCCGTGTATGTGCCCGCTCAGACAGACTGGAAGTCGAGCCTCTCGCGACATGATCACAAATCTGGTTGGGCAAACCAAAGGTAAAAATAACGGCAGATAGATGGTACGAGTAGTTAGTTACATTGCAAGCGTCAGATGATTCACTCCCGATGAGTCCTCTACTCCTTGGGGGCTACAAGGTCTAGAAGCCAGTTGGGACCACGGCAGGAGTCTGTTTCCTTGTGCCCCGACGTTCAAAGTCACTCGCCGATCTTGTTGTTGTGCAAATGCGCATGTGTACTTTGCCCTCACGGAGCACTCTCATGGTATATCCCCATGCACAGTTTACACACCTATACTCCGGAGAGGGGGGGGGGAGGTTGTTTCATGAATCATCATTATGCATGTCGTATTTGATATTCGTTTCACGCTTGGAAGTCATTTGTCCATGCCGTACGATGTGGATCAAAGGGGGGAGGGGGCGTGAAAGCCATGCATATACGAAGATTACGGGACAGGGAAGTCCGGTTGGTCATGCGTGCGTTGGAACGATGATTATGCAGAGCTTGTGTCAATTTGTACATTTACAGTAAAGGAAGTTTTTGTTTGAGGGGAGGTGTGGGAACCAGGATCGACGACCAAAAAAGACGTGCGGCATCAATGATCCACGGTACTCCGTATACCCTACCCTATCACCAATTCAACGAATCATCCGGAGGGAGGAGGGAGGAAGGGGGGGTTGGGAAAATGATCAGGCGACTACTTTGATGTGAGTAACTCGTATGTATGTACAGCATCCGTGAAGGAAAAAGGATGACCCGCCCTTTCGGCGGAACGCTCCCTCCCTCCCTTCGTTCCCGCCTCGGCAGAGGCTTACATGCATGAAAATCATGCATGTAGGTCATCGAGAAGGGGAGTCTGAGTGCGCGGTGCGAGTACGGAGTACGGAGCAGGGAAGGAAGCGATATCAAAAGGTTGCATTCCAAGTACATCCTGTACTTCCTGGTTGTCTTTTTTTTTATCTCGGTCGTTGTAAAACTGTACCGTGGACTGAGGTTCTCGTACCGTTTTACCTGTAGGCCGGGTGGGCACTCCCGCACCATCTCTGGCGGCGCATCGGGGTCCAGGGCCTCGAGCCCGGAGTGCGCGGAACCTGGAAGGCTATCTCTGTCCACGTTTCTTAAAATCCTGAGATCCGAGTGCGATGGGATTGACTCGTGTGCCGAGTGGGAGTGGGTGTACCTTGGAACCACGTACCATGTATTGTAGTAGTTAGTGTGGTGTGTCCGCAGAATGCATGGGAAATTGGCGTCGTGGCACTAATGAATAGTTGGTGGACGTTCCACGTGGGATGACAGGGTTGCGGTCGTCACTACGGGGTATCAAGGAAGGTACTTGATAAGGATTCTGATGCCGTTAGTCACAGGGTAAAGGGGGATTGGGGGGAGAGGAGAGGTTGGCTTGTGACTTTGATCGTTGATGATAAGATCGGGACATGGGGGCCCAGACACCGTGCTGCAAAGCCTGAAAGTACCTCCCTGCTGTACCTTGTGTGATAGTGACCCTCGGCGTGGTACATTGGGTGGGTGTGACAGGCCGTCGGTGTGTTGTACAAAAGTGTACACAAAAGCAATGGGCCCAGTCAGTGGTGTGATCGCGTCCCGCGCAATCAATCAATCAATCAATCAACCTATCCACGCCCCTTGTGATGTCCTCGTATGGCTTTCTTTTTCTAGTTACCTCGAGTGTGTGCCTGGCGTGGCTATTCACGGGAAGATTTCACTGGGCTTGTTTCCCAAGTGGTTGATTCTTTCAAAGCTTTCTGGGCTTCGTATGTATCAATGGTTTGGACAGTGTAATGGCGACATCAATATTCCGTATTGTCCTCCGTAACACGCCTTTCTTGGTTTGGGGGACCAGCCAGTGATACCACCGGCTACCGTATTCGGATCCTTATTAGCTAGAGATCGGCGCATATACCACCAGTACGGAGTAGCGAGAGTGAAAAACAAGAAAGAAATATATGTCGTGTTCGTTAACAGATTGAACACGGGACCATTATTGGGATTTTAGTTTTTGAAGGATTTTGCCTCGACCCTCCTAGAACGGCTCCTTGGATCTAGGTGATGTCACCTGTGGGTTTACGAGATGATCATCTCTCTGGAGTAACCCGTACGGAGTAGCAACTTAGACTCATGGCCATAAGTTTGAGTTCTGGGGTACATACGAGAACCCTCGTTATGGACGTGCACGGGCGGGCTGGCGCGCTGCGAATATGAGTACCGGAACCGCTCATGGGACATCCAACTCAATCCCGCCATACTTTTTGTTCCTCGAGCGTTGACAAAGACTAATTTAATTTGTGTTGCGTAAATTATTCCGAATGTATCGCCGTAACCAGAGGACTTCATTATTGTCTGCACTGTCCATCCTCGTAGAGTTCAATACTCCGCTCGCCAGTGACTTCAGCTAAGTCTTGACCCCTTAGCGGCTGATGATAACCGAGGCGTTTTTTTGGAGCACGCATCTGCATTAGCTAGCACTCGGGGAACGGAAAAGAAAGTTCAAATGATCGGCGCAGGCGCCAGGAGATTTCTGTCACTTGATCAATATTTCGCTTTATCGCCTTCGCCTCGTTTTGCCACAAAAAGAAGACAATGCCGCAAAACTATTCGGTAGCCGTCGGGGGATTCTCGCTAGACGAGGCCGGCAACGAATCGCTACTTGGAACTCGCACAAGGTGTAACATCGTTGTTTGTTGCTGAACCCATTCGATTCGATGCCCGGTACTTACTTGCGTGGTCACCAGCCCCTCGGTACTCCGTACTCCGCCCCCCTTCGGCGTCTAAGTTGGAAGTATGGGAGCCTGATCGGCCCCCCTTCTTGTGACCCTGTGATTGACAACTCATCACTGACGGAGTGTAGTCACTTGACGACAAAATTGTCATGGCTACAGCTGTAGTAGCAGCTGGTGATTTGACGCTCTGTGGCTGCTTTGTGTAATTCGCCTGTTCGCTTGCCGAGAGATATCAACTTGATTTTACGGGCGCTATCGAAGAGTACTGTAGGTATTTTGTCTTCGCTTTAGGCTGATTTGCAAATACACGGGGCCTGACGGACTGTCTTTCATCTCGATCCCAAAAGTATCGCGTGATGGCTTTCAAGGTCGGACAAGGGCCGGCCGTTTACCCTTTTGGATGGCCCAGATGAACATCGTTCGGCTTTCTTGGCTCGGCGAGGAGCTTCGAGTGCGGACGAAACGAGTTGGCATGGAGGGAGAAAGCGCGCACCGGGTCACCAAGCACCGGGTAAATGCGACCATCAGCCGCAAGAGTTCTTGGATTCCCTCACGACAGTGGAGGGACAAGGGATGTGTCGGCAGCAGGTTGATACAATGATGGATGAGGCTTCTTTCACTTTGTTCGTGTGGCCTGCAACGTGTCTTTTAATCTTCCGGTATGCCAGACACTGACCGCCCTCCTTCTGACGAGGTTAATGTGGTAGGTGAGGCGCTCGGCCAAGTATTTGCGGCCGTTGGAGATTGATGCGGTTCATGGTCAACACTTTGCTCAAGGGAATGGGTGGTAGATCTCTGCTCTGGGCCTAGATATGGATATGATGGTATTGGAGTTTGCTGGTTGACTCTCCGACAGCCGAGCAAAGCCCACTACTTCTTATGGCTGCCAAAGTGGTCTGTTGCACCCAACACATTGTCGGTAGGTACAGTACCAATTGTTTGGAGGCACAGAACTCAACCTCCAGCCGCACGAGGCCAACGAGGCCGACGAGGCTGAACACCCCGGATCACGTTGCGATGAGTCATCAAGCCTTGGCTTGACTCACACAGCCTTGTCTCGCCACAACGGGAAGTTACGCCAGAGCATCATCGCACCTTCCACAGACTCGTTCTCGTACGAGTAGATGTAAACCGCGTCTTTCTCTTTCTCTTCGTCTCTCTTCAATCACTGTCGAGTAAACTTGCCAATCCCGTGTACACTCTCTTGAACAGCAGCTCGTTCATTGATTCCCCTTCCAGCCTCCGTTTGTGAGATATGTCTTCGGAAGCTCCTCTCCCTCATGACGGAGCCGAAAGGCCCGATAGTCAATTGCCACAACAACCGCAAACGTCTCGCCAGACTCAGAAGCCGTCCAGAGTATGTCGCTTCTACAACACCCAGAAAGGTAGGCTTCACGGTGCTCGAGATTGAGTTTTGATTGATGTTATCGGGAGGTCTCGCAGATATGGTCTGACGTCAAACCTTTCCCCAAGCCGACATGAACTTCATTGGGCATCTTGATATTGCCACCGTTGCACTTGTTAGTGTTTTGTGTACTGATAATCACATGCTCGATAGGCTGCCGCGCAGGATCTCAATGTCCCTTTCGACATGTCGAGCCTAAAGCCCAGACAGCGACTACAAAGTCAGATCCGTTAAACGCACCATCGTCTGTGGCTAGTCAAAACTTGGCCCCTCGACCGAAGCCGAGTGTCAACAAGCCTGTGCCTGTACAGAAGCCGACATCACAATTACAACGACGTGACCCTCGAGAATTCCAAATCACTCAACTCGTCAAGCGTTTCTCACCGATTAGACAGGAGTTAGAAGATTGTACTATTCTCTCCTTGGCACTGAAACCATCTGATCCCGATTTTCCATTTGACTTGAGTGATCTTCAATGTAAACTGAGGATCCCAAAGTCATATCCGAGTGGCGACAAACCTTCCTTGCGAGTTATCAATGATGAGATGCCCCGTGGATATCAGATTAATGTGGAAAATGGCTTCGCCGCTCTCGCTTCACAGTCTCCTCAGAAGGCATTGCTATCGTTGATGAATGATCTGGACAGAAACCTGGAAAAATTCTTGACCTCGGAAAAGGCACAAACAATCAAGATCATTTCCAATGCTCAGAAGAAGGCCCCCGAGCCTTTAACGAGATTACCCACTCCTCCTCTGCCAGCTTCTGAAGCTTTGCCGATCGCTGCCCCAGTACCTGCCTGGACCTCACAACAAAAGACCGATGCTCAAGCGAAGAGGCAATCTGATATTCGACAGCTGGAGGCTCGCATGGGCCGCGTACCTCATTTTTCGAAGAATTCCGATTCGACTCTCTACAACGTTCCAATCCAGATTTCTAAACCAGGAAAGCTCCCTGCCAACCTCCAACCACTCAAAGAAGTCTCTCTGTCTGTACCAAAACTGTACAATCTTGAGCCTTGCACGATCCAGCTAAAAGGAGTCAATGGCCCAGAAGTCGAAACTGTTCAGTTCGCATTTGAGAATTATGTTCGAGAGCATTCTGAAATGACTCTCATGGCTCATGTCAATTACTTGACACAGAACATCCGAACCTTGGCTTCGCAACCCCTAGTGAAGTCGCAGCCAGCCTCCATCACACCTTCACTATCGCAAGAACACTCTCAAGCGGAGCGAGAGGAGGCAATCTTATCTGATCCCAGTGAAAACAATGCAGCCGGTGGAAAGATGGTGGATCCCGATCGACCACACCTGAAGATGATCTCGCGCCCACCTGAATGGGACAACGATACCGGTTCAGACAGTGATTCAGACACCTCATATGATTCTGATGAATACACCGAGTCGGACAGCAACGAAGAGAATGAGCACGTGGATGAAGGAGGTGCTGCTCTACCCGTCTCATCTGCTCCCGTGGATAAAGGTGTTCATTTATCCTTTCCAGGCTTGGAGCTATACAATATCGAGCTATTAACGATTGTGTCCTTGTCAATCTCGGTCAAATGTCTTCGATGCAAAACCCAACTTGACATCCAAAACGTGAAGGCAAGCGATCTAGCACAGTCCACCACAATCAGCACTCGGACCGAAACCTGCTTGAAATGCACGACACCTTTCACGATATCCTTCATCCCAAGCCCGTTGCACGCCAACACCATTCGTGCTGGCACTATCGATGTTGCAGGCTGCACCATTAGCGATCTTCTACCGAGCATGTTCCAGCCGACGTGCTCGTCCTGTTCGTCTACATTCTCTGCGCCACCTGGAATGGTGTCTGTCCGCGGAGACAAGCCAATTCAAGTATGCAGGTCTTGTCATGCGAAGATGAGCTTCACCATTCCTGAGGTCAAGTTTCTGCGGGTTTCTAATCATAGTGCCGCACTACCACTGCGTAAAGCGAAGAAGGAGAATCTCGGTATATCTGCAGGCACTCCATTGCCCGAAAAAGGCACTTGTCAGCATTACAAGCACAGCTACCGTTGGTTTCGCTTCGGATGCTGCAACCGTGTGTACCCATGCGATCGATGCCACGATGCAGCCGAGTCACATGTCAATGAGCACGCAGACCGTATGGTTTGTGGATGGTGCAGTCGTGAACAGCGATTCAGGACAGAAGACTGCGCCGTCTGTGGACACAGTTTGATGCGGCGACGCAGAGCAGCTGGTGGCTTCTGGGAAGGTGGTCAAGGCACGCGGGACAAACGACTGATGAGTAGGAAAGAGAAGAGGAAGTACAAGCGTCCACCCGGATCGGCAGTTGGGAAGAAGGCATAAGGGATGAAGAAGACTTCGATTGCTCCTACGATTGCCATCTTGGGGTTTCAAGATGATCTAGCCTGTTCAATTCCTAGGTTCAAAGCGACGAATTGTAGAAGTGTTTGTTTGCCACGTTCGTAGAGGACAGGAATGTAGGCCCCTCTCCAACGGGATCCAAATGCCAGTGTGACCATATTACGCCTTCTATGGCACCCCTGACCACATGCTCTTCATACCATACCAACCTTTTCTTGTAGAAAGTTCGCAATATTATCCAACTCATCCGGCGTCTTGTACCAGTGGCCCAAATCATCATACTGCTTCCATGTGACGTCCCGGCCCAGCTGTAGGAGCACATCCCTGATCTGCGTACCCAGGTGAACCGACACTTTCTCGTCGAGAACGCCGTGGCCCAAGAAGTAAGGCATGCTATTTGGTCGTTCCTCTCTCGGAGTCATTTCAACTTTCTGCTCGTCCTGCATTACCCTTCCCTGTAGCGGCTCAAGGTCCACCAGGTCTCTGGCGAAGTTTGCGGCGCGCAGCAGTCGATTCGAGATGGAGTCTTCCGCGTCGGGTCCCCGTGGCGCTCGGGTCTCCTCGCTCAGGACAGTGTGGCTGTCACTGGACGTCCTGACGAAAGGGTCACTGTGGTCGTCGTATTCGTCATCATTCCCGTCTGGGTTGTTCGGCAAAGCAGCGGAAACTATGTCACGGGCAAACGGAAGCCATCCGCTCATGCCAATAAATCCACCCAGCGACGAGCCCCTGTAAGAGCTGGTGGTGCTGGCAGTAGCTGCGTCCTTGGACGCCGCCTCGACCTGCTTGGAGAAGGAGGAGTCATGATGATCCTCTGCCGCGAAGCTCAGGGACGCAATCAACGCCATTGCACCGCCCTGGCTCAGTCCTCCCACGATAACGTTGTTCACCCCTCCCTGCAACGTCGTCCCTTCTTCCTCGATAAGTTGGTGTAGAAATTGCGTCGTCTCCGTCAAGCCCTCGTATTGTAGGTCCTGCCTCTCCGTCGGATCGTCGAGAGAATAGTTGTCGAACCATTGGTTGATCTTGACACGCTTGAGAACTGTCGATCGGCGCTTCTTGGCCGTGGGGAAGATGAACTTGACGGAAGGAAATAGCTCCTGGAGAGTCTGGCCGCCAGAAGTTCTTGACTCGAGGAACTCGAGGCCAAAGCGTGGACCATTGCTGCCGCGGCCGTGGAGGAGAATGATGCTGAACGTGTGTGTCGCAGAGGGAAGCACCACCAGTGGCTCAGGATGGCCCATTTTGCCTGTTGTTCGCTTGGGTGTGGCCATTTTCATACATTCGAACATGCCCCATCTCCCGCTCGGGACATTTTGTGGTTAGGCAGAACCGCGTTTGGGCCCGGCCGCTCTTGACGCTGCTCGACTGGAGCTGTTGAGGGCGAGGACCAATTCTGACGTGATAAGAGACTCGAGATCACCATACGACAAAGCTGTACGCATCGAGTGAACAGTCTTACGTGTTTGCCGAGGAAGGAGAATGTTGGTCAGGTTCGGCGCTTACCGGCCTGAGCAGCAACCTTGGCTGAAACGGCTTGCATAACCGAGCATGAGCCCTGCATTGGTCCAAAGGCTGAACTGTGGCTGTGCAGAAAATATTGAGACTTAAAACGAAGATGAAGCTGTGGTTAGGCTTGGGGACGACCTGCAAGGCTACACGAGAGAGTGAGATGGAGCAAGCTATTCTTCGCTAGTTCGAGGACAAAAAAATCTCAATACGAGGTTGGAAAATCCCGTCAAGATTCTAAGTATACAGGGCTCCAAGATCCAATATATTATAGGCTCGTCAAGGGTGTAGCATGGACATCCTAGACTTCCGTCTAAAACTACTCCAGGGATTCTCAGAGTACTTATACTTCCACCAGCAGACGGTGGCCTTTCGGCGCCATCAGGAAGTAATGCTCTTGTTCCATATCCCCATCGTCCATACCATGTTGCCGAGATATTTGGACAGATGGGAATCTGGTGAAGAACCTAGCCGTCGCAAGACGAAGCTCCATCCGTGCGAGATGAATACCGAGGCAGACTTCCAACGTAGCTCAGTCAGTTTTCGTGGTAGCAGGGTTATGAGACACTCGATATTCTACTTACTTCGTGCGCCACCTCCAAAGGCCATCATCGCTTCCTTCATCTCTTTCGAGGGTGTGGCCCATCGGTCGGGGTTGAACCTAAGACAGCAAATTTAGCATTCGACAGACTGCCAACCAGGACTGTGGGCTCCGACCTGAGAGGATCTTCGAAGATGTCCTTTAAACGATGCAATGTATATGCCTGAGTCGAGACAGTGACGCCGCCTGGAATATCGTACCCCGCGAGCCTGGCACCCTCTGGTGGCACTGCGCGCGGTAGACTTACTGCCACGGGCGCATTCAGCCGCAGTGTCTCGGTTATCACTTGGTCCAAGTAGCTGAGGTTCCTCAGATCCTTGTCCCTGAAGTCCTCCGGGAGGGACGCTAGCTCTTCGAGCAACTTCTTGCGTACCGACTCATTTCTGCAGACACTGTAGACCAGATACGTGAGGGTGACAGCAGTGGTATCACTGCCGGCCACAATGTATGCTTGAGCTTCGTTTCGGATGTCATCCGGAGACAGCTCATTGTCGAGCCATATCTTGGTGAACAATGTTCGAGGCGCCTTTTCATCCGTCCTCTGCAGCAGAGAGTGGTAGCGGTCAATCGAGGCTTGGGCATACTGCCCTATCCTGCGCCCGGCGGCGGCAATCTTACCGAAAAAAGGCAGGGAAAGATACCTGGCCAACTTCACCAGAGACGGAAATGTAGTACGGAACGGCTGGAAACCTGCCAATTGCTCGAGGTCGCGGGTGAACTGATTCTTCTGCGGCCGTTGTTAGAATACCACCATTTGATGCGGGAACCGTGTAGACAAGTGAGCAGCCTCACCTCGCCGTGCTCCAGCATCCGGAAAGACTCGCCAAAGCTCAATTCTCCAATGACATCGGTCGCCATGAAAAGCCACCATTTGAACATGTCGGCTGCTCCTCTTGTCTGCATCTCTTCGGCTGCCCTGTTGATCGCAAGAAGAACTCTGCCATTGATGGTGTCCTCGAAAGTTGTCAAGCTGGAATCCGAGATGGGAGATGCCAGAAGACGTCTCCGGCTGGCGTGCAGTTTTGGATCGGTCTGCGCGAACACGTTCTGGCCGAGCGGTACCAGTCTTCGATAGAAGTCTGACTTGGCGAAACGGCCGCCGACTCGATGAATCTCCTTTAGAGCCGAGAGATCCGCGAAGTCAGCCTCGTCCGGGGTCACGCGTACGACGGGTCCTGTGAGTTCTGGTTATCGCCGGGCTTCTCGACGACCTCTCGCGGCTTCTGTCCATACCGTACTTGTCGTGCAGATAGGCAACATAGTAGACACCTCGTCCGGTGAGCCAGTAATAGCTCATCACAACGCCAGTCCATTTCGAGATCTCCGGCCCGGGAAGGTGGGCAAGGGGTCCTCTCTGAGCACGGTATAACAATCGCTACAAAGGTTTCAGTTCCGACCTTTGATGCTCCTGCCTCACGGGTTCCTGCTTACCAGAACGCTCCCAGCAATCAGAAAGAACGCCACATGGACGTATTGATGATCGGTGTCGAGATTCAACCACATGGCGGGTGTCTGTTGAGCGCTGATACCCTCCCTCTATCTCAGCCGTGTCGGTCCCTGCTGAGGACACACTCTCTGGTAACATATAGTCTCGACTACCATTCAATCCCGGGATGCCGCTTGCAAATCCCCACGAACAACTGGTTGTTGGCTTGCCGAGACGTGCCGGGTGTAAGCCCAAGGCTTGGTGCAAGTCTGCCGCGTTACTGTCTTTCCCCGACGGCTCCTGTCGAGACTTCCGACAAGTCTCCACCGCCCGGGAACGTACTGTAGAATTGCCAATCTCATGCTCGGCCATTTCGGCCATTCTTGTTTAGCCGGCTTACCAGATCTTCGCTGAGTTGTATCTTCATTCACCCCCGGGGACCGGGTGAGGTTCGTTGAAGTAGGATGGGTAGTCTTGGTCCCGGTGTTGGCGAGAGCCTCGTAGACCCCTGAGCATTGTCTCCCCACAATTCACCCACGGGGCTTCCCCGCCTTACGATCTTCTCAAGGAGACGGCCAGTTGCCCCAGGTGAGAATCTGTGCGCAACATGAACGAAATCAGTTTACATAAATGGAATCAGTCTCCACGATCGGCGGGATGGCAACGGCAAGTCAGTCTTCTTTGCCATGGAGAAAACCGATTCCCCTCCTGCCGTCCAGGCGGACGACGCGGAAGTTGACCACGTCGAGTCTTACGAATCCATCTATAGCCAATCCACCTTTGCTCATCTCAAGACATATCTCGTGGTGCTTGTAAGTGCCAAAAACTCACCCTATCTTAACCATCCATGGATCGACTGACGAGGCTTGACAGGCGGCTGGATTGACGTTTGCTGCCCAAGGTTTTGCCATTGGAGGAGCTGGATTGCTCGCTCGAGACATCACTGCTGTTACTGGTGATCCAAGTAATGCCAACTGGTTCACCGTCATCATCGGACTCGGGGCGGTGACACTGCAAGCCCCTGTCAGCCAAGCCGCCGATTACTGGGGCAGGAAAGTGTTCATGACCTTTTTCTCGGCCATGGGGTTTGTGGGCTGCATCATTGTGTCTCGAGCTCAAAACCCAGCGACGACAATTGCAGGTTTTACCGTTCTCAGTCTCGGGTCGGGCACCCAGGCTTTGGGGGGAACAATTTGCTCGGAGGTGCTGCCTCGCAAGTACCGATCCTACGGTTCTGCGGCATACCAGTCTTCTGCCTCCTTCGGCGTGATGGTCGGCGTCATATCTGCAGGCGCTCTAGTGAGGCACTCGAACCCTGCCGGTTTCCGAACATACTTCTACATCACGGCAGGTTTGTACGCGCTCGCGACTCTGTTCGTCTTCTTCTGCTACCAACCGCCGCTTAGAGAGCTTCAAAAGTCCTTGAACTTCTCCCGGAAACTCCGAAGACTCGACTGGATCGCGTACTTCCTGGTGGTTTGTGGACTTCTTCTGATATGCATTGGACTCTCTTGGTCTCTGAACCCCTATCAGTGGTCAAACGCACATGTATCCGTACCCTTCGCCCTGGGATTTGCCCTGGTACTAGCTCTTGTCGTCTATTCGTGGCGAATCAAGAAGGACGGGATGATCAATCACGGGCTGTTCCGGCATCGCAACTTCGCGTTGGTGGTGTTGTGCATCTTCGCCGAGGGTGTGGCATTCTTTTGCGCCAACAATTTTCAGCCGGTCACCACACTCGTGTTCTTTACGACGGATCCGCTATACATCGCACTGCACATGGCTGTTGCGATGGGGGCCGCTGTGTTTTTCACATGCGTTGCAGGACTGTATTCCAAAAAGACCAAGACCGTCAGGTCTTCACTGACCGTTTCGTTCATTTCCTTCACGGTCTACGGCATCGTCATGGCAACCGTCACACCGTCCACACCCGGCGCGGCCTTTTGGGTCTACCAGATCTTTGAAGGCGCCGGGTTGGGTATTTGTCTGATGGCAAGTGTCGTCGCCGCGCAGTTCGCCACGCCCGTGGAACTGATCTCCACCGCCACCGGTGTCTTGCTCACGGTACGAAACTTTGGCGGTACGGTCGGAATCGCCATCTTCAGTGCCCTTTTGAACTCCGGTATGAGCAGTTTGGGCTCCAATATCGCAGCCAAAACACTGCCGATGGGATTGCCACCGTCATCACTAGGGGCCTTGATCAGCAGTTTGGTGGCCTCAGACTACGCTGCCTTGTCACGTATCCCCGGGGTAACACCCGAAATTATTGGTGCAGCTTCTGAGGTTTTGCTCAACAACTACAAGGTCGGCCTGCGCAATGGATGGATATTCACGGCCGCGGCAAGCGCACTCGCCGTCGTCGGTAAGTCACATCCCCTCCCGCACAGGCAGTAGTCCCGTCGTGAGAGTAAGAGCTAAAGCTAACCCCGAGCTTCAGGTTCCATATTCCTGATTGACCCTAAGACGGAGTTCAATGCCCATATTGATGCTCCAGTCTTTGAACGTCCCGAGGCTGGTGCAGAGCAAGGGCACAGCGAGAACCAGGACGGTTTCGGACAGAGATGGGTGGCATCGAAAGTGGGTAGAGACATCGCCTAATCCATCTCGCAAGAGCAGAGATCGAAATCCTGTTCAAAATGCGCGCAGAGATCTGTCTCTTCGTTTCTCTCAAAGCAGGAGTATCATGATAAGTGCAGATTGGCAGCTCATCATGTACCTCGGACGAACCATATTGTCGTCACGCGATAAGCCAATATGGCCCCTGCCCCAGACATTGGAGTTCGTTGACAGGTCTTTGTAAGGACCTCAGATATCGCGTCTTAAGTTGGTTTGAGTTGTGCGCAAAAACCCGACGACTCAGCAGAGGGATCAAAAGTACAAACGTGCGAGCTGACAGCTAGCTTTAGTTTGGCTACAAACGAAAACGAAATCATGACAATAACGCGATTTCATCGTGACTTTTGAAAGTGCTGACAGATTCTTGAACTCCACTGGAGGCAGAAAGGAAAATCCTAGCGGCTACCCGTCCAGGAACGGTACAGTGATGTAGCTACTCGAGAAGCCTTGGCCTCCGACAGAGATGAAGTGGAGACCGGTGTTTCTCGCTTTGAACTGCCCGCGCAGGGTGGGAAACTCGGCAAGGTACATTGGATGGCCACTGACTTTGAAGACGAGCGATTCGCCGGGCTCGAAGATCATGCCTCCCGGCCACAAGCTTGTCTCAATCTTCACCACCTCGCCCTTGGGGATTTTCTCCTCCCTCAGATGCTCATGCTGTATGTAATGCGGCTTCGAGAGGTCCTGGTCGATGGCTCGATGGCTCGCCCGGATCTGCCCGTGAGGACCCAGGTAGACGTAGGTATTGAGAAGCGGGACCTTCTCCTGCGGAACACCACAGGCCTCCATGTCCGCTTCAGGGATGTTGTAATTGAGCAGCACCCTGCCGGAAGAGTCTGCCCTCCGGATCTGGAGGAATATGTCCATGTCCTCCGCGTCCTTGCAGGACATGAACAGTGTCGCTCTGGTGCTACCGAGTAGACATGTCCTTTTGGAGAATTTGTACGCGAAGCACGCTTCCTCTGGGTCGTTGTCGACCTGCTCGCAGTCGATGTCGGATTGATACGACACGGTCGCGGCGTCTGGGCTTGATTCGGCAGACAGTGTGCCGTCCTTGTTCAGGTAGAGTCGCTCGTATCTTGTTTCAGGCACCGGCCAGTTCGTGAACGGCTTGTTGACAATGTTTTGCTACGACATCGACAAGGTCAACTATAGCACCCGGGAGCCGCATCAATTGCACGAATAGGGGCTTACTCACGGTATTGAAGCCCAGCAAGGACACGCGAACCTTGGGCGTCTTTTCCCAGTCGTTGTTGACGCCTTTCAAATAACGGTCGAAAAACAATTGAAGCTCGTCGTTGTTCGACGGCTGGTATAGGTCGTGCCATTCCTGAGTGTCATGGATTCGCAACCTAGAGCAGATCGGTCAGTCATCTTCCGCGAAGTAGAAACGGACGAACAAGGCCAACAGACCACTTGTCATCGTGGGGCATGTCTTCAAAGCCGCGAAGACTACCTGGCAGATGCAAGAACGTCGAGTAACTTGCCAGGATGTATGCAGGCACCGTGATGCGTGAAATGTCGGCGCGTTTGTCCTTCCAGTAGTCGTTCATGAGGGGGAATTTTGCCAGCATCGCAACCGGATCTTCCATTGGACCACGACCTACATCTATATCAGCATTTTCCGGCCACCGAGGACAACCGCACTTCTGGACTAGCGCCGCGGATTGAAAGGTAGAAAACGCTTACCCCGGAGGTTGCCCATCATCCATTCCAGGAACGGCGTGCAAGCTATGCCGCCTCGTACGTGGATTTCGCGGTATAGATCACTAGAGCCCTCCAAAGGCGCGATACACTTGAGTGAGGGTGGCTGTTGAGCGGCGATGTACCATTGAGCACGACCAAGCCACGAGTTGCCCACGGTGGCCACGTTACCATTGCACCAGGGCAACTTGGCCACATACTCGATCACGTCGTATCCGTCGCGTCCTTCTTGAGTGCCAGCCCAGCTGTGGTCTCCGTTTAGCCAATCACGGACAAAATAAGGCCTTTAGTCTTCAACTATACCATAGATAACCCTCAGAATCCCAGGCGCCTCTCGAGTCAACGTGGACCAAGGCATATCCCCTCGCGGTCCAGTCTGCAGGATCAGGGGCTTCGAACTTTTCGAACCCAGACAGCCAACTCTCTGGAACTCCCATTCGGCCGGGAAGCATGGCGAGGGTCATGCCTGTGTTAACGCATTAAAATGACATAGTCCTAGGAACAGCGACGGCCATCGTTACCTCTTCCAGACTTGCCATATGGGCTCCAAGGCAGGAGAACAGGCACTTTGCTGCTACTATTTTCGGGTCTGAAGATGTCGGCTTTCAGAATGGTGCCGTCCCTCAAAGGGATGTCGATGTTCTTTTCAAAGATAGTATTGACTGTGAAAGGGCGCGCCGTTTCTGATTTGCGGTAGCCCGCTGGCAGTAATATCGTGGCAGTTTCGGGGCCGTCATAACCAAACTGACCCTCCGTGGGAGGCTGTATTTTTCGGAAGAGGAGTGGCGTGTCGCCTGTTTTCACAGTAGGGAATTCACTCATTGCAGCCGACCAGACCTCTGGAAGCCTCGTTGGCAGGTGGCGAGTTGCGACGGCGAGGCACTCAACAATCCTGGAAAAGCGCTGTGCTCTTGTCGTCGAACGATAGGACGTGATGATCACCGTCCTTCTCGGTGTCTTGTAGAGAGAACTCTCTCAATTTCAGTCGAGCGACAAACTTGAGCTCAGGCTGGCCACTTTGAGCCACGTTATGCCCATGGACCCCACTGGTCCGGCAAATGATTTGCCAAATAAAGAATTAACCCCAAAAAGAGCACGGGCCCCAATCTTCGGGGAACATCCGTCGGGTAACATATGTATCAACTTTGACGCTTCTGGGACAGACTCAGCGGGTGCTCGAGCGGAGCATGGCCCTACGATGTGAGACAAGAGTCAGATGGGAACCGCCCGTACACACTCTCCGAGGTGGGACGAAGGTCGAGGGGAAAAGAAGTCGTGGGACGAAAGCAGTGGGACGAAACGCTGTCTACGTTGTCACCACGTACCCCCGGGTAGGAGATGAACAGGAGCAAAAGCAACGCATTGGGGCGTTCTCGCTGCACTCAGCCTTGTTGCGTGGCCATGTGCTTTGCCGCATCACAGAGTCGTTTTTCTCTCCTCTTTCACATGAGAGATCACGACATAGTTGATCAGGGTCACGTCGACTGCATGTGGTTCTCTTGTCCTACACTGCCAATCTACTGCAAACGCTCCCAAAAGCTCAGCTTTTGCAGTCGCTTTCTGCTTAGCGAGGAGATCGATAATAGAGTAGAGCTCACACTGGTGGAAATCTAAGATACTTTACGTGGAGAATTCTATTCCGCTCCTCCTAGCATTAATTTAGACTTCATGGGAATCAAGGAGCACGTAAACCATACGGGCCCATTCGGTGCTACTAGCATTGGCCCAGCCATGATTTGTACCTCTTTGCACCAACACATCACCCCTGGACATGGTCCGTTCTTGGCCGTCGTCGAGGATTGCGATGACCTTCCCTTCGAGGACTATCGCGTAGTCGAGGCTTTTCGTCGCATGCATCGGCGACTTGGATGCAGGGGGAAAGTCGATATAGCGGAGCACCGATCCATTGGGAACATAGACTCCCGGTGGGTTTGCCGTGAACTCGGAATAGGCCTTGATGTCGGCCTGATTGTTCAATGTCGTAGGGAAGCTGTTCGTGGCGTAAGCCACGGCAGCTCGGGCAGATTCCTTGCTGCCAAAGGGGATCAAGTTGAGCTCTTTCAACTCCAGGTTTTCGTCAATGGCTTCGGAGAAGATCGCTCTGCCCTCGCCGTCGACGTCGGTTATGTAACGCTTGATATTGGGCAAGCCGGTGACGGCGGAGACTGAGTCTTGTTCGCCCATTTTCTATGGGAGATAGCCGGAGGGATGCCTGTTGACGAGGACCGAGCGCGTATGCTTGGGGGGTAAAGCCCATGGTGAGGTGCTTCTATTTAGGTCGCGGGTGTTCGAAGCTGGCTGATATCGGTCGTACGTGGCTCAAGCACATGTGACAAGGCTTGAGGGAGAACCGAAGCTGTCGGCAAACTCCCGATCCCTGAGAGCCCGGTGACCCCCGACGGGGCCCTACCGCTCGAGGGCCGGGACCTGCCCAGACCTTGGGCTGCGGGTACGTGGTGTTGCGGGGTTGGGGGTCTGGTCCCGGGGTCTCGTGGGCGTCTGGGGTGGAATGGGCTACTTAGCCGATACTGTCTATCGTCGGTCACCTCGCTGTCGTCTGGCAGAGCAACCCCAGGTCTTGACAAACATTTCTGGAGGGAGGGCGGCTATGCTTACAAAATCCTCTGATCCCTTCGCCTACGTCCAGAACTTGGTCGACGCGACGAACCCGAAAGCATGGTGCGCTCAAGTTCAAACACCTTTCACCTCATAGGTATAGCAGGATTGTCTTTCCTGATTGTCTTTCTCATCCGGGTGAGTTCTCGCCACGAGAGATTGGATTGCAGTGCCTCCAACTGACCTTCGTCGCTGGGAAGAAAATATGGCTTCTCTTCACCGACCCTCTCGCGTCTATTCCCGGTCCGTGGCATGCCAAGTTCACGGGTGTGGTTCTCAAGACCCATACCCTCATGGGTAGACGCTGTTTCTACATCCATGACATGCATCAACGGTATGGCGCTGTGGTGCTGATAGCCCCTGGAGAAGTCGACATCAGTGACTTGGAGGGCTTCCGCGACATCCACCGGATCGCCAGTGGGTTTCAGAAGACGGACTGGTATACCAAGTTCACCCCCGGCATGGAGAGCAACGTTTTCGCCATGGTGGACCTCCAAGAGCATGCCGCACGCAGAAAGGTGCTTGCACGAGGATTTAGCAACTCTTCACTGCAAGCAAACTTTCAACATGTCGTGAAGGATCGAGCCAAGCTTGCAGTGGAACGCATCAAGAGTGAAGTGGCCCGCGGCGATTGCGATATCCTCAAGTGGTGGACACTGATGGCGTTGGATGTGACGGCACAAGTTGCTTTCGGAAAGCGCTCTACCATGCTCGAGTCCGGCAAGGTTCGTGATTGTCTTGGTGCTTTTGACGCCATCCCATTGCTGACACGAGACAGAAAACAGAGTACACCGAGAATGTGTCGCTGATGGTCGAGGCCACCGGCATCCGAGCCGAAGGCCAGTTCTTTTACAGCCTTGTTAGGCTATTCGCGCCTTCAACATACGTGAAGTATGAGGCTTCGCTGAAGAACGTACCTTTATACGGCCTGCGTGCGGCCCGGGAAACGTTATCCACCAAGCTTGAGACTTTTAACCTCATCAGCGGCATGGTGAAGGAAAGCACGGCCGAAGACAGCAAAATCAGCGAGTTTGGGTTGGCCTCCCAAGCCACCGCCATCATTATAGCAGGGTCGGACACGACGGCGACGACACTCACCTACGCAGTGTGGGCTGTCCTCTCACGGCCCGAGGTTCGCCGTAAATTGGTGAAGGAGATTTCGAAGCTTCCGGAAGACTACAGTCAGACCGACCTTGAGGGTCTGAGCTACTTGAACGCTGTCCTCACGGAGACTTTACGCCTCTATGGAGCTGGACCGGGCTCCTTGCCGCGTGTGCATCGATCAAAAGAACTTGTGGTTGGGCAGTATGTCATCCCCCCCGGTGTAACGTTGACCACCCAAGCGTGGACTATTCATCGGGACCCGGAGATCTTTCCCGAGCCTGACAAGTAAGTTCTGAATGGATCTTCACTGTCTCTTCCAGCAGTACTGATATGCGAGCAATAGATTCGAGCCCGATCGTTTTGTTCGAGGTGGTCTCCAGGGTCAGCAGAAGCTGGCCTTCCACCCCTTCGGGGCAGGCACTAGAATATGTCTGGGCCTGCACCTGGCTTATATGGAGTTACGATATGGTCTGGCCGAGTTCTTCCGTCAATGTCCCGAAATAGAACTCTCAAGCAAAACAACTCCGGAGTCGATGAGGATGGTGAACTATTTCTTGGTCGCTCCAAAATCAAAGCAGTGTATCGTCACAAGTAGTAGATAGCGTACCAAGAATATACGAACGCATCCTTGCTCGTCCTAGGTGTCATGACCGCGATGAGAGCGCTCAACAGGCCACATCACTTTCTTCGAGATCCCGAATCAAGTCTCGACACTCACAAAGTCCTAGAACCACATGGTCCGTTACGTTGAGTGCTTGGTACAATCCATCCTGTAGCCTTGAAACGCGACATCCCAGCACCCTCCCATGATTCTCTAGAAGAGAGTCTGATTTTCCAACCCATAAATTTTTCATCCCCCCATGGAAGCTGCCAGATCAGGATCAAAGCCTCCCAACTCCGTAAATAGGTCTAAACTACCGTCCGCAAAGTATGAGAGTGGGAATTGAATAGGGCGTCCGATGTCTTCGGGGGAATCCGACTCCCCTTGAGCCCTCAAGGATTCGGCACTCATTTCCGGTCTAGCTGCGTTGACAGATGGATTTGTTGCGTCGTACTCCAGGCTTGAGTGCGGATACATTTGAGCCGCAGGTTGCAGCTGGGCTGTCCTGTGCTCCAAACTGTTGTGTTGGGTTGATACTGTCGGGACTGTTAGATATTGTCTTCTCACCTATGCAGTTCGCTTTCCGTTGCACAGGGTTGGCAAGAGCCTTGGCAAGAGCTTGAACGCCGGGGGACTTCATACTTATCTCAGAGTGGAGGTTCATGAGCTTCCTCAAGGTCTTCTCGGCTCGCTGGGCGGTAGCATTGCTGCCGTAAGCGGGGAAGACCTCGACAGCCATTTGTAGACTACGACGGAGATCCATCGTCGTGTCTCTGATAGAAAACTCCTGCCACAGGTTTCTGCAATGAATGCGGAGCAGTATGCATGAGAATACAGTCAATGCTGCAGTAAAGCCTAGATGCAGGTCAGTACAATACGGCTCACAATGCTGCTGGTTGCGCTCTTACAGTAATACGCGGAGAACCACCAGGTTGTTCGGAGGGAAGGGTATGGGTTCGTGCTCGAGATGATCTCAATCACTTCGATGGCATCTTCTTCGCACATCATGATCTCATGCATCACGAGTCGGTTGAAGTACGGCTTTTTCTCGCTTGAAAGGACTCCGTCAGGCATGAAACGGTGGTTTCCTCTGAGACAAAGTATCAGAAGTGGTCGGCGGAGCAGTAGTCGAGCGTTGAGGTAACGTAAAGCCAGAATCACGCTGAGACGGTCGAAGTTGGAGGTTCTCTCAGCATTGGCTGGATCGCACCGGGCCTTCTCGAGCCAAGGTGTCTTTTGCAGTCGAGATGGCAGCTTTCGTTTCCAGGCCAGAAACTTCTGTTCGAAATCGACCACGTGCCTGAGAATCTCGACTTCGGATAGGATAGGGTCGTCCTCTAGGTTGTTCCCGTAAAGGTCTGCGATAATGTCCCCCTGGAGCATGTACAAGTCACTGTCTAAGATCAGAAATGTCGCATTTGGAGCTTTAGAATCCGACCTACGAAGTAGCCGTAAAGAGGCAGACAGTGCCGAAGTCAGGACCCGATGCAGTTGACTCCATGGCCTCTCCCTTTGAAAGCGCGTCGAGAGTCTGGTATTCTGGAAGCGGTAGCTTGACAAAATTGTTCGGAATCGCCGGCGGTCTCCCAAAGGTTGTGCTCAACGTGCTTCAAGAATCAGTTTATCATTTCAGCAGGCATGTGCATCCCTCTGACTTACCGATCAAGTATAATACAACCAAACCAGATTCTTTTTCTAACCTCCGCCTCGAGGGGAGAAAATGTGCCGAGTCTCGATGCAGAATGCAGTCCCAGCTGCATAGCGACCCTGATTGTCACGGCATGCGAAGTCCAGATTTGGGCAGATCGTTGAGTTGCTAAGCAATACTGATGCATGAGTAGAAGCGCTTGCACTGTTGCATGGTCAGTTTGCTCGATAGGGCAGCAGCAATTGAGCAACCTAGTCCGCCTACCGGTCTGGATATTTGCGTGTTCCAAGTCTAACTTGGATGCAAGCAATTTAGCTCTCGAATAGAATACGTCGGACTCAACAAGCGCATCACGATGGTCGAGATCATCTCGTACGCTGTGGTAGGTAGCCATGGCGAAGATGGCATTCAGCAGGCAGGTGAATGTGCTCGAAATACTGAGTGGTCTTTGCATGAATGCAGACTGATAAGAAGCCAACAACTCTTCTTGGTGGATGTAGGGGAAAAGCATGCCTGAGTCAGAGAAGAAAAGTTCCAGAAGCCGTAGACCGTGGTCACGGGGCGGCAATGCATACATATCCACTGGACGACTGCCAGCAGTAGCAATGACACGGATACGCGGCCGAGGTGACGGTGGCCTACTCAGCATGGACTGAGGATGTCGATCATCTACTCCGGGCGACACCAGCGGCGATGATAAAGCATTGGAAATTTGGCGCAGAAAGTATATATTCGAGGATGGACCTATCCATTGCTCAGCTGAAGTCAAGAGTCGCAAGATTACGAGAGCCGCTCACCAAGAAACGTTGACTCAGACTCCTGCAGAGAGTCTGCAACAACGGTCATGCCGTCGAGGGACAGATCTACGGGGTCGGGAACCCTTAACCCTTGATCGGCTTCAGTCTCTGCATCGGAGCCAGACCTCCCCGGATGATAAGAGTTGCTCGTAGGAGGTGGTGGTGGTTCTGAGCGTAGGCCGCTGTTCTCTGCAGCCTTTCTCCAGTCCATGAGCTCTTTCAGTACATCTTCGATCTCGGAAACCCTTTGGTTCATGTCGCCATGGCTGCTATCATCCTGATCAGTATTACGAGCTAGACACGCCAAACCACATCCTTACGACTCGACAACCTGGCGGTCGTAGACACAATTCTGGCCCAAATCGACGCACGACCGGCAGGCTGGCCGCGACCCGTCGCACTGCTATCAATGAGTATGGCAGCCTCGATTCACAATTGAAGACAGTAAACATACACGTGATTTTCGATTTCGGCACGTCTTGCAAGCAAGCGCTACGCGGCGCCGCTTGTAAGCCGGCTCCCTCTCTTGACCGTTCATGTCAAAGACAATGCGAGAGACACCAGGACAATCATGCACTTGGGTCGCACCGGCCGTCAGGTTGCAGCCGTCGGCTTGTGCGGCTTCAGCTTGGAGAGGGTGAGAAGGGAACCTGGAGTTTGACGGTGGGGGAAACTTCGCAGACTAAGGCGAAAGCGGAGGGAAAACCCAAGCCTTTTCTCGTGTATTAGTTAGAATTTACGAGGGATAAAATCCCGTCTCCATACAGTACAATCTCCATGCTCCCCTCATTTGATACCAAATATGCTGCGGGGGACAATCTAAGGGTCGGTCCCTCCAAAGTGTGGGACTCGACATCAAGACATGGCCCGTGGTGCTTGAGAGTTTCAAATCCACTTATCTCCTTTAGCCATCCATGGTCATGAGGGAACGACGACGCTTAATAGGCCGCTGGAATGACATCTGTGTCTTGATGTCTTCTTCTGCTACAACCCGCGTCCCAGAGAGCTGCAAAGGTCTCTGAAGATCTCCCAGAAGCTCCAGAACCCTGACTGGATCGAGTGTTTCCTGGTCATTTGTGGACATCATGAATACGGGCTGGAGTGACGGTGTGATGTTTGCAGGAGGATAGTCGAGCCGCGCCACCCGAGGTGATGAAGACCAAGGCTATGCCGGAGCCAACTCTCACCTGCCTTAGTCCTATATCCTGAGTCCTGATCAGCAAAAGGCCGTCCTCCTCAAAGGGGCACACTGATACCTAGCAAGGGCAATATTCTTCTCATGAGTTTCCGGCTCTTTCTAGGATTTCCACTTTTCTTATTTCATTTCGGCCTGACCTGGTATGCAGCTTGCCGAATGCCTGCCGGAATCCATGCGTCCAGCCATGTAACCCTTAGCCAGGCTCGGAGTTTAGGAAGGAGATGTGGTCGTCTTTCTGGAGCCCTGTAATTCCAAGTCAGTGCAGGTCTCCTTTGTGGACGTCCCAGTCCCTTACTGCAGTGATCCAGACCTACAAGGTACTTCCAATCAAAGCTTATCCACTTCGTGCTGAGGTGATTTATTAAACACGGCGGAATCTGGTGAAAAAGCAGCGTCGATGGCCGGTGTAGTGCAGTGGTGAGCACGTTTCGTTGTGGTCAGGCTTTGTCTCTGCGCTCCTCCAGTGTGTGAGGCTGGTCAAATGCAAAACCCGAAGAGACCTTGGTTCGAACCCAAGCACCGGCAGCATTCTACTTCCTCTCGAGGTCCCTTTTTTTGTTATTTTGGAGGTTAGGGTGCTTTGATGACAGCGAGCGATGGATTCTTTTGTGCCTGCTTCCGGTTATTTTTATTTCCAAGTTTGAAGTCATACGGCGTTCGTAGTCACCCATTTTTGAGCACCGGGCCAAAACCAGGGGGCGTCTCATGCAGCGGACTATGGGCTCGTTCATATTGGAACTAACTACAGTTGAGCGTAATGGGTGTTTGCCATGGACAGTCATAGGATCGGAGAGATCTGGTTGAATGGGTCTAGTCTAATTTCCTGATCACCCAGGTCATCATCCCTTGCTTCGGAAAAGGTTGTTAACTTCTTCTTCCAAAAGTCCTTAAGTAGCTCCCTGACACGGGCCCGTTTCTCATCATCTCTTGTAACGTTTAATTCTCCCACAAATTTTCCGCTCATTGACAAACTCATGGTCAAGATATTGGGCTGCGAACATGGTATAGATCTTCGAGAATTCTGTCAAGTCGCGGGTGTTCGTGGGAGGAAGAACGGTAGTCTTTCAACGTCGCAAAGTTTGGATCGGGTAAATGAAAGGCGGAGGACCGCGAAGGTTTCATGTTGGTCCGAGATATGCTGGCCAAAATCGTGTTCCAAAAGGTGAGTCTACATTTTGGAACACGAATCCGAAATAACGGCCTCGTAGGTACGTGAAGTTGTCTGCTTGTATGCTTGGACGGAAACGGTGTAAAAATGCTGCAAGGCTGCGCGAGGCTCTGACTCCTCGATTCCGCATCCAATCAACTTTATTCTGGGCGTCATCTACCCACGGGTCATGACGAGGAGGAACTTGAGGTTTTTGGGGGATTTTTCATTGAAAGCTGTAAGCTTTCTGCAGCTCGAGGCTGCGCGACGAGCATAAAACTCATGCCTACCGTCGCCACTAAATACATGAAGAAAACAAGACAGGAAATAGAGAAGACAAAGGAAAAAAAGGAAAGAAGAGAAAGCCCAACCAAACTCCCCAAACGCCCACGCTCACACATAACACACCATAGCACACAACAAAAGCACAGGCAGCGACCCCCATCACTGTCTGGCAAATCTCCCACCACCCACAGGAGAACAAACCCCAGCATCACCACCACCACCACCCCCCTTCATCCCCTCTCTCTCAACCCCCACCAACCGCCGCCCCCAGAGGTCTACATACCGTGTCGGCCATGAGTCACTCTGAAATGTCGCTGCAGCGACCTCTTGTGCTGGACACCCGAGTGGTTCGGGCAGAGAAGGCATTCCCAAGCCAGCACCCTCCCGTCAAGGTGGTGCAGGTAGTCAATGCCCTCCTGCGGCGGACCACCCGGGGCCGGCACGTGGGCAACGGCGGCAGCAGGGGCAACAATGGGCGCAGCGGCGGGAGCTGCAACAGGGAGATTTCGGAGGGATCTTGCCGCCGCCCGCAGCAAGTCCCCAAGGTTGCCATCTCCCTCGTTGCGAGCCCGCCGCTCGCCCTCACCAAGAACCCGGATCGTCTCTCGGGCAGACGCGCCCATCCTGATGCAATCATTTGACAGGGCTTGAGGGGCGACGGGCCAGATGCCATTGGCAACGGCCGCGTCCCTCAAGCCCTGCAACCTCGCCCACATCCTGTCGTGGACGTCCTCGTCCATTGTCAACGAGGTCTTCAACACCTCCAAGTTCGCCCGTTGTAGGGCATTGACTCCAGTGGTGCCCCCAATGGCAGCCACCAAACCCTCCTCGTACATGTGCACGCGCACCAATTGTTCGGTGCCGTGGTAGCATCGATATGATGCGATGATGTGTGCCGCCCCGGTCCAATAGGCTTCGCGAGCGTGTTTGAGGGAAATTGTGTTGTACCCAAGGAGTTCGTTGAGTACAGCGGGGATTGCAGCCGCTACTGCGTAATGAATGACGCCGTGTGTGGCTGCCATTCTTCTTGGAGTGAGGTATTGGGGGCCGTTTGTGAGAGAAGGTATGTCCGAATGGACTTGGTTGAGGAGGTCGGAGTATGTCAAGGCGTGAATTGGCAGTGGGAAGGTTGCCGGCGAGGTGTTGAAGATGTTCTCGACGTCCGTCGAGAGGTAAATGTTCAGTGTAAGAGATACAGTCTGTATCTCGGAAAGTCTCACTTTCTCGTCAGATTGGACTGGGACGCCACTTGGGCGGAGGAGTTCAATGTTCAATCTTGACGACGCGACGTCGTCGGAGAAGAGAGGGATGTCTTGAGCGTTTGATGTGACAAGTCCACGAAGTTCGGCGGCTTGTCTCTCTTCTTCTCGTTGTTGGTTTTCAACGTCTTCTGGAAAGGGAGCAAGTTGTCGGGTGAAGAAAGGGTCGAGGAGAGAGAAGTTGGAATGAGGAATATCTTCAGCCATGATAACCACTTTCAATTCTGTGACCGCTTGGCGAAAGTAGGTGGTGAGAGTCAAGGAAGAACGTAACTCCGATCAGTCGAGGCGGTAAGGCGCGTTCTGGCGCGTTGTGGTGATCGAAGTTGTAGTGAAGAGGCAGGGCGGTGAAAATTCAGGGCGGTGAGAATTCGTCTCTGTCAGAGAAGGTTTGTGAGATCAAGGGGAAGACAAAGATCTGGTCACAGTCCTGGTCTTTGGTAGAGAAAACTCGTCACGATGAAATAGTCATCCCTCTGGTCTTGCAGGAGAAGAACAAAGTCTGTTGTTTTAAAAGGTCGAGAGAAAGAAAAGGAAAGAGAGAGAGAGAGAGTCGGCGGAGGAGAAGATTAAATATGTTTCAAGAAATGGCGAAGCGTTAACACCATAACGGCGATTGAGTACAGCAAGGCGTTCAGACGACGAGATGTATAGGCGCTGGGGAGCGAAGGGACATCGATGGCAGTTGATCGAGTGGAGCGCTGAAGCATGCATAGCGATTTTGGATATAGGGGGTCCAGCCTCGCGAGTGATTCCTTTGCCATAACTTTGTCCGTGGAAAGACACACAGACAGGAAGGTGACCATGACTGCAACAGACGTGATTGAGCAAAGGGTCTTTCTCAGGTTGGATGTAGGATCAGGAAGAGTCGCGACGCATCCTGTCTTCCACTTATAGCCTTGCGGTAGAAGCGCACTGGTATCAAACACCTTTGCACAAAAGGTGGCACCATTTCAAACATGAGCGTTGATAGGAACGGCCTCTTTGTGAAGAAGCTAAAGGCTGCAAACGGAGGATCATGGCCTGTATTGAGCTATGGTAACGAGAGTAAGAGGTAGTTATGTGAGTAAGCCTTTTCGTGGAGGCAGACGCCAATTGAAACACTTGGAAGGGTTCAAAAGTGCCCCTAAGCAGAACCAGAAGCATTCTGTGGTTGGATGGATCACCTACTCCAAGCATCGTTGTGTATTTGCTCCGAGGCCACTTTGTGATCAGGTTGATACCATTCCTATCATCAGTGTTGAAGGTAGCGTGCGGCCCGGCCGATAGATTGTCAAGAATTGAAATAGGAATAAGCTGCACCGCTTGAATGCATGATTGGCTATGCGTGGGAGTCTCGAGCATGATGGAAAAATGTCTTTCCAATGTGCATTACCGAGGCACTTTCAATCTTCTTTTTGCATGGGACTGATACTGAGGTCGATTTGAGTTGCAGATGAGTTTCGACTTCGTGGTCGAAAGGAAGTCCAGTTGCGACTCGAGGAAACGAATCCTCATCCCCCAGTCCCTGGAACATATTTCCTCTCACACTGGGCCGATGGGGCCGTACCTGCAAGACGAGGGAGCAGGACGAGCCTACCAGCTGGAAGGGCTACTGGACGAGCCGTGTTTTCACCAGCCTCGCCATCTGACCCAAACGTCCGTGATTGTATCTGGACTGTCACTGTCAGAATCGACCACAAGATACCAGCTGAACATGGCGAGCGTGATGCAAGCATGGTTCGGCCATAAGCGAAGCTTTTGTCCATATTGCAAAGGAAGAGGGCGTGCGGTATCCTGAGCGTCATAACCTACTATGCCGTGCTCTTGACTGACACGCGTGACGATGAGGCGATCTTCCTTGCGGATCCCATAGTCTGCTGGCATGTTCCAAGGACTGACAACGGCCCATCCACGATAGTCTTTACAAGGCTCTCGGGCGAGGGCAAGTACGCCCGCGGAGATCAGAGCTTCCGGGTTCTCGGTGCGTGATGGATACAGTGAGCAGACCTCAGTGATGACAGAAGCCGCAATCGTGTCGTGTGGATCATTAGTTGTATGACGGCTAGATGCCGCTACCTGCTGAATGTCGAAGATGGGGTATACACCAGCATGAATCTCCAATTCGAGATTCGATTTTGTCAAGTCCAACGAGTCTTTCAGAGCGTTGGCAGAACTGGTGGAACTGGGGTTTGAAGGTAGGACGTTCTGTAGACTGAGTGCAGTTGGGGATGCTCCCACAGAAACAAGCAATGGTGACTGGCGATTGTCCTTGAGATGCTGCGAGGCTTCTCGGCATGCATCAATTTCAGTCTTCAGCCAGTCCATAGCGTCGTCGGGATTTGAGCTGCCGTAACTAAGACTGTTGTGGGAATAGAAGCCTAGCAAACAAAGCAGTCCATCCTGTTCCGCTTGGTTCATTCGCTTCACAAGGTCTTGCATTTCCGACGAAGCAGGATGAAGCCCAGCCCTATGTGACCCTGAATCAGTTTTAATAAATATATAGGCTGGGAAGCCTGCAAGGCTTTTGAAAGCTCTCAGTGATTCTAATTGAGTTTCATTGTCGATCATTGCTGTGATTGATCCTTCTCCCAACTCGCGAGCAATAGAGGCAAGCCGTTCGACATGAGATGGTGCTAGCGGGACACCGTAAAGCACATTGATCTTTGCTTTGCGCTGTTTGTAGTCCAGGAGCAATGGAACGAGCTGCTCGATCTCGATCAAGGTCGACACAACAAGGCGGACGTCATGGGAATGCTCGCCAACTTGGAATCGAGTGGCCTCTGTGGTCTTATGGGTTTTGACATGGGCACGAAAACTAAGACCATGCTCCTTCACGGCATCAAGCATGGCCTGGCAGTTAGCCTTGACCTTTGCCACGTCAATGACAGCGGCAGGCACTGGAACATCATGGAGAGTGCGCCCTCGATAGCGCTCAGTCAAGGCATCCTTTGGTGACAGTGGAAAATCGGCGAGAGACATGCTGCTTGGATCCTGCTCAAGGACTGGGAATAGACACCCTGGCACGATATTTGATAATTAAGTACTGGAACTCAGCTGTTGTTCCGAGTTTGTCACCGGGCAATTTTCCACGAGCGAAGCGAAATCGGAAGCCCAAACGCACATCAGCGCTCTGCTCTTCGCAGGGAGCAACCTTCAGAAATCTGACGCCGTGTTATAGGCCCGTCTTTGATTAGTGTTGGGGTCGGAATCATGCCGGTGGAGGATCTCTACCGAGCACTATCTAACTAGCCAAGGGCCATCGAGCTCCAGTTCAGGGGTTGGAGGCTCTTTGAGCTGCGGCAGATACACTCGTTACTTGTTCCTTGGAGGAAGGTTACCATGGTCACTTGCTGGACACTCCCATGCCAGCTCGAGAAAGATAGATGACCGCTCTCTCCCATGGCCGTAGCTATAGTGTGAGGTTCATATCTCAACAACACGCCCGCTGGAGAGCACCAGGCATGGAAAAGGATCGGCAGACAAGCCCTAGTTAGCACGAGCTCGAGCTACACAAGTATTGTGCTTGAACTAATGTAGGCTCTATCTCTAGGCTGGTCTTGATCCTCTCGGGGAGATTCTCAGCGTATCCCGGGCGCCACCAGAATGCAGGTCTCGTTTCACCATTTCGTCCACCGCCCAATCCATTGATTTGCTTCGCTCACTAAAACTTCGTTCTCCCCGCGAAGCCTGCAGAGGGCTGAAACGATGCTAAGTTAGTAACGGGTCCCTCAGCCAACCTGTCATGGCTAGTGAGACCTCACATCTACAGTACTGCATGGTTCGTTGAACCACGCGGAGTGTATTCCATGACCTCCAGAGTACTCGTACTCGCATTGCCTTGGGCGAATCCGCATGCCAGTGTCTATCCTCCTCGCCTTCTTCTCGCCTGTCGACGACTGTTCTCTTGAAATCCCAAGACATACAAGACCGATCTGCAGTCCGAGCACGAGTTCACCTCTAGGCTCGCTCTTTGCTTCTCACTCGAGCCACGCCAATTTCCCTAACTTTTCCACTCAACGTCTGAGGACGTGATAAGACGGCCACCCGAAGTCGAACTCTGTGACTAGCATCCGTACTACGCCACCAAACGAGGTCGGTGGCTGCAGATTGAAAAAGTTTGGATATCAGTGAACAGTCAAAAGTGTGGGGAGCGCAGTTGCCGTCATCTGCCTGTACGTCGGGTGCTGTACGTACTCTGCTGTGTCGTGCTTTGCCCAAATTGCTCTCGTGGCTACCTGTAGTGACCCTACTGCGACCTCTGAACGCTTTCATTTCCATCTGAAAATCGAATACGCACTACTCAAGTTCTCGCACGCGGAGGGTTACTGAGGCAAGCGGAGCTCCAACCTCGACACAGCGCTTCGCAGTGGCCCGGCCCTTCACGATAACCTCGACATCTGGGGCGCATATCCGGACGAGCACGACCAAGAGACTAGGAATACAAGAATTACCGCGTCCCACGCCTGCAGCAACGGCAGTCAGGAAGGAGGGCAATGATGCTGCTTCAAAGATGATCAAGAGGTGGAAGAGTCTACACATACTTTGCTTGGCCAGGAACACGACCGCCTTGCGGTATACGAGATATTGTTCTAGCTAGAAAGAGCTCTAAAGGAGGACTGGCTTGAGAAATGTCTATCGACAAAGCTGACCATGGAGGCGAGACACTCGTGCGTCCACCTACCCATCCGGTTCCCCAGCTTCAAAAACCATTTGAAGAGTCAATGGTCGAATCAGTCGATGACCTAGCCGATCACGAACTGCCCATGGATGCCATGACTAGAAGAACGGTACTCCTCGAAGGAAAAAGCTACGAAAGAGTGATTGCTGGGAGATGGAGGCAGAAACAAGGGGAGAAATATCATCCTCTGTGGAAATTAATTGCGCAGATGTCTTTTGGCATGCACTTGTTGGCAAAAAGCATGGCTATCTCCGAAGAAGAAGTCATGCGCATTCTCCAGTCTCACGTCGACGATATTGACGGCTTTCTGGAACGCACGACGGAAGATTTCGATCTTGCTCAAAGCGACATTCATGAGCGAATACGATGTCTCAAATTGCCCCTATCCCATGGTGAGGTCTTTGACCGTATGCTGGAGGATCGTACCTTTCGAGCCTCGATTTTGGACGGCAATGAGAAGATTGAACACGTAATCAGCCGGACGAAGAGAGCTACAAAGGATGCCCTCAAAGATGTCCAGAAAGGCTTCGATGCCACAAATGTCCTGGAGAAATACCTTTCAAAACTCAACTCTACTTGGAAAAGGGATTCATCAGAGCACGAAGCTGTCCTCGTTGCCATGCTAGGCAATGCAGAAGGCTGGCGCCGGGCATTCCTCGAATTGCACCTGCAGGGCAACAAACTGATAGGTTCGTTGAAGAAGTTGGCGGAGGTCGTAGCGGAAATGGAGCGTAGAGCGGCCATTGTGAGTAGGAATCTGGTGGTAAGTGTATTCGTCTTGGATTTTAAACCATGTGCTGATAAGCAGGAGGCCCGGGCTCAAAAATCGAGACATATAAGCTTTCAGAAGAAAAGTCATACCCTTTCACAGATGGGCTCTATCGCTAGTCAGAAGCCGCTGCCGACTGAGCCTGGGCGTCATCATGGGTCGAAGAACTCCTCTCACAGCACTCAACTTTCTGGACTGTCAAGTCGACCAGATAGCCGCCATGACTCTAGTCGAGGAGCCACATCGCATTCGTCTCTCGGTCCTGGGTCGCGTCCCTCCACAGCTTCGAAAAGGCCTGTCAAACACGAGCTCCACAACCAGTCTTTAATCGGGGCCAACAGTACAAACGAGTCCCTTGCAGCGAAGGATGATGATATCAGACGGAGCTTGAATGGGTATGTCAAGCAAGCAGGCGACATCCACCCGATCGAGCTCCCAGCCGATGTGCCAGAAAATGTGCTTCGACAAGCTCCTGTATCAATCAAGAACCGTCTCAGTATGACGCTCGGTCTTAAACCGAAAGACTATTCGGACCATCGAATATCCAGTATCTATTACCCGAGGGCATTGGGTGACCTCCTGAAGACCCGACCAATGTCAGGATTGTTATTAACACCGCAATCGATGTCAGCCAAAGGCACAGCCGTACATGCGGTCAGCTCTCCGGCCGCCATGTCTTATGCTGAGACAGATTATTACTCTTCTCATGAGAGGAGTCCTTCGATAGGAGTTGTCACTCCAGATAATAGTAGCGGGAAAGAAACGAATTTCAACAAGGCGTCTCCACGAGCTACGAGATCTTCAACCCTGGGATCTGTCGCAGCCTCAGCCTCAGTGACCCGCCGCTCATCGATACCGAACCTTGCCTTCACTTCGCATTCAGCTGTAATGGCAATGGCCGATCCTCCATCAGAGCTACCCGCAGAATCACCACGAGAAGAGAGCATTGCACCATCAGAGGTCCGGAAACTTTCACAATCACAACCTTCAAGTTTAGGTGAGCCGGGCCCTGAGTTCACAGATGGCGCCACCAACAGGACAAGGTCAGCTTCGGATCCTGTCTTGCTAGTTGATACATCTGTAGTTAGCATCTCGGTTGTGCCCGCCTCCGCCGAAGAAGAGACGTTCGCTGCGGCAGGGCAGCAGGCTCAGAATTCCACGTCCCAGGAAGAGGAATCATCCAACAACCGGACCGAGGCTGAGACCGCTACCGCAGTCTCGGATACACCAGATCAAGCAGATGTCGCTCACACACCAGCACATCTGAGCGATAATGACATGGAAAAGATTGGTGCTGATGGTCAGGTAGTCCCACTTGCAACGGCACCCGAAGAGGCAGAAGGCTCACAGAGGCAATTTGTGGCGGAACTGGAGGCTGCCGTTCCTCGATCCAGCGTTGTACCTATTCACAAAGATATTGGCCCGGCTGAGCTGGAAGCAGCACCACAGCAAACTTTCCGATTGCCTCCAAGGCCAACAGCAACTACCAAAAATCCAGAGAAGGAAGTTCCCCGTGCCAGCATCCACAATTTAGAGGACTTCTTTAAGCTCCCTAGCGCAATGACGCTCGAACCAGGAACGAAGACGAAGAATTTTGGTAGCGTGAATTTCCAGGAACCAATTGGCCCTTTGAAGTTGGAGTTGGCAAAGAGAGACGGGAAAATCGTGCCTGTGCGAGTCAGTGATCGAACGGTCAATGATACGGCTGAAAGTGCCTCGAATCTCAGGCTCATGACTGTGGCGGACATCATTGAGACAATGTCGCACACGCCCCCGGGTTCGCCTATTCATGCCAGATCTAATTCTTGGGCCTCGACGAATTCAGCACAACGGTTGTCGCATCGGTCTTCGCAGTCCCTTGGACCGCCAGCGCAAGCACGACCTCCACCAGCGCCTGGTGGCCGGTCGATGGTCGATCCGGATTTTGCAAGCGCCGGACAATTCGACGGTGAGCGTAAGCAGAGGAAGAAAAGCACAATCGGAGGCAAAAGTGGTTGGAAAACATTTTTCAGTGGTGGTGGTGCCGCGGCCGTTGAGCGGCCGAGCATATCGATAGCAGCAAGCACAACGGTGAGCGATGCTCCCATCAGACCTCGACCGAGTTCTGAGGCCGTTCCTCGAGCCCCTTACATGCTTGCGGCAGCAGGAAAGGAGGTACCCTGGTTCAAAGGGACCATAAAAAGAAAATCGAGGAAGGGAAATTCGTTGGCTTAACCCAGCTGGCAATATTGGGCTTTTATTTGACCCGAGAGATGCTATGAGAGACTTTTCCACAGTATAATACCACCTAAGTACGGTCTTGTCGTTAATTGATAGCCTTTAGATCAACCTATTTCCATGGACCTGTACGGAGAGTTTGGCTGTTTCAAAGTCGTGCTTGTCACCAAAGCTGTCGCACGGGTTTGGCCGTTCGACATCGATGAAACAAATTCGAGGCCATTGGGAGCACATTCGAGGGTCTCGGAAGGTGTGTTTCTCTTGCAGATCGGGTAAAAGGTTCCGATCACCACAAAAGTGCGAGATGAGATTGATCACGCAGGGGTCGTCAGAGTCACAAGATGATGATGACGATGATCCTCCTGCTTGCCCTTCTAAAACCTCTTGGTCGAAAGGCGTGGGGCGGTTTGGCGCAGGCAAGGCAGATTTGTTCGGAAACGGTTGTCGTAGCCGTTCACAGGGACTGAGGGAGATGCGGCGCATATCGCACTGGACACTGGTCAGTAAGTGCCCGCGGCGTCTGTCACCACTTGGCCAAAGAGTTGTCAGGTCGCTCACCAATGGAGGCCTAGCGCCCGTTTAGGCGTGGAAAGCCTTCATAAGGACAGCAGGATCGCTCTAGGGACCGACAAAGACGCCTATAGTGTATAGACTATAGGTGATGGGCGGGCGTAAAGCGGGGGAAACGAGCAGCACGATGGGGCTCATTTATTACGCCCTACTAGCCCACTCTACCGTTGGCCACTCATCTCAGCTGCCGAGGAGACGCTGACCGGCCTCTGTCTGCGCCCTCGAGTCTCCCGCTCTTGACCCAATGATCGCTCTAAACCGTGACGCTCTAACTAACACCTCTACTACCTAGTCCGTCATCTCCACAGTCCATGTGTGCGCGCAGGCTGATCGAGGCCAGACGTCCATTCCTCGCAATCAGCTTGATTGTTGTTCCAATGTTCTCGACTTGATTCCCGAGTCGTCGTCGATGCCACTTGGGCCATACCTGCGACTGGTTTAGAATACTCCGGTTCGAGCTCTTGAAGTCCCACGAAACTGCCTGAGACAGTTTGACGCCTGTCTGCCGTTGAGGATCCCGCCACTGCACGGCTCGCAATGTTCGAGGCGCAATCCCTAAAGGTTCTTTGAAAAACTGGAACTTCAGTGCGAACACTGCCGGTTACAATCGGCCAACAGGCTTTCGCCGCAGGCGGTGGTCTTACTCTCTGACTCGATCTGGCGACGACTGGAGCTGGTTCGGTGCGTGCTGGAGTATGGTTATCGTGACACGAAGCGCAGACGCGACAATCAATTGGGTTAGATGTCATGATGAGTTTCAGAGGACACGAGTAAGACGAATTGTCGAAAGAGTGATCATAAGGGTTGTCATAAAGGTATGCAGAGCCTCAATCAAGTCATGGTCGTCGACAAACCCTAGTCACCTCATTTCCCTCGCGCCGCCTGGACTGAATGTACAACCTCAATCTCATTCTCGAGTTGTTATCAACAAAAGACTCCCTCGTTTCGATTTTGCTTATCGAGTGTCGGAGAAATGATGAGCGCTGGTTCTTGACGAAGAGAGAGATTCGGTTGAAACTATGCTAACTGTTAACCCAGGTCCGACGAGCCCTCTTCCTTTCGTCCCTACCTATCCCAACCACGAAGTCATTCCACCCGGCTCCGGCGAAGTGGCTGTAATGGCGAAGATGCCCATCTTCGGGAATAATGGAAATTCTGGGTCGTCGAGACATGAGCAGCCCGGTCAATACCCCAGAGATGCAGAAATAGCGCCTTGGTTGAGCCGACCCTCCAATGAAGATAACGAGACAGCACCATGGGAACGAGATCCACAAGCGCAGATTATAGGCAGTCGGGCGTTGGATCAGTCGTTTTTCATTGATTCTCCCGGCCGAGATGGCCCAGGGTACTCAGCCCGTCCGGAGACCGCAAGGACCAATGCGTCAGATTTTGACTATGACGGGGAGGCAAGACGACCATCTGTCGCCAGCGCTACCACGGTCAGCAGCAACGGGTCCAGGGGAAGCGCCGCAAATGGACGGTACCACAAGAGCTTGAAGGGATTTTTCGGGGAGGATCCAACGGATTCACGCAAAGGGTCGACGGGGAATTTACAGGAGCCGAATACACAAAATCTGTCATTGGAGAGACCCGCCCAGAGGAGCAATTCCATACAAACGCAGAGCAACGTCGAGGACCGACCGAAGACCCCAGCACCTCCTCCCTCCAGCGATGTTACTCCATGGGCATACCAGAATTTCGAAGACGTCTCCAATTTTGGATCTGCACCAATAAGGCAGGAGCAACAGTCAGAGTCGCTCACACCCAACTCTGCCTCCTCCTCTCAACGCCGCGGTCTCCTTCATCGCCACACCAGGAGCAAAGAAGATCCCCCCAAAGGTCAACAAGCATCTACCTCGATCCCAGCTAGGCCTGCAACGAGTCGAGAGTCCTCAACTACGAACTTGAGCTACTTCCGTAATACACCTCACAACGGGACACCCATGAGCTCATCGTCTACATTAACGCGCAATGCCAGTCCCGGTCCTGCCTCTAGAAAAGAAGGAGCTGGTCACACCGAAAAGAAGTCTATTTTCCACAAGCTTAAGTCAAGACATAAGGAGAAACATGTGCCACTGCCCGAGCCCCCTCGGAGCAAAGTCGAACCTGTGAGACCTCCTGAGGAGCCGAAAAAGAGCAGAACCCCTTCCTCTCGCGCCGCAAATCCAGAGACCGTTGATCCTAAAAGAGATCGAGAGACCAGCGTTGCCTCTGTTGATAGTGCCTCTACAATCAAAGCTCCTGATCCACCGCCAAAGCTTGATCGAAGCTATACGGCATCTTCCAAAAGTAGTAGATTTGGTCGCCACAACAGACACCGCGTGATGAGTCACACAAGTGATAGTTCGGAGAAAGCGCGCGCCCAAGCTCAGCAAGCACCTATGCAAGCTGGCGTCTTCACACTAGATACCAACTTCGATGACATGTCTGACATCATTTCTCAGCCTCAAGTGCCAAAAACCCCTGGAGAATCGGGTGTCTGGACGGGCAAAGCTGCTCCGACACCATCTTCAGAACAATCAGCTCCCGCTTGGGATGTACCTGATAGCTGGGCTGTTAAAGGACAGGAAGATGAAGTTCTGGACAGCTTGCCGGAAGCAAATGATGATGGCTTGCCTGCTATCCAGGAGGAGGATGGCTTGTCATACTTCATGCGTGTTTTCAGATCTGATGGCACGTTTGCAACACTATCCATGTCCATCAACGCTACAGTCGGTGAGGTTCTACAGTCACTCGCGAAGAAGTCTGTCCTACACGATTCTATTGAAAACTACCACCTGCTTATGCGCAAGCACCAACTTTCTCGGCAACTCGGCACAGGGGAACGACCCGTGGCTATGCAAAAGAAGCTCCTGCAACTTGCAGGCTACACAGAGCGCGATCGGATCGAAGACGTGGGCCGAGAAGACAACAGCTATCTTATCCGATTCACCTTCAGCCATGAGAAGCAGACAGGCTTTGGCAGTGGCCTTGATAACGACCCGACGTTCAACAAAACGCAAAAGTTCAGCCATGTCGACCTGCAGGCGAAGTCGCTAGTCACTATACCCATCATTCTTTATACCAAAGCTGCTGAAATCATCTCGCTCAATCTGTCCCGCAATCTCGCACTGAAAGTGCCGAAGGATTTCATAACGGCCTGTATCAACCTTCGAGAGATCAAATTTACTGGCAACGAAGCATGGAGGCTCCCGCCAAGTCTGGCATGGGCGAGCCGCCTGACTGTGCTGGATGTTTCCAATAATCGCCTCGAACAACTAGATCAAGCCGAGCTGCACAGACTAGCGGCACTTGTGAGCCTCAAATTGGCAAACAACAGATTGTCTCAACTGCCTCCCTCGTTCTCGGCCTTCCGACAACTCCGCAGCCTGAATTTGTCCTCTAACAATTTTACGACGTTCCCCGAACATATTTGCAGCCTCAAATCTCTAGTTGATCTTGACATAAGCTTTAACAAGCTATCCTCTTTACCCAAAATATCTCAATTGACCACCTTGGAGCGGTTGTGGGTTACAAACAACGATCTGAAAGGCGCTTTCAATGATAGCTTCGCAGCTTTGACAAGCCTTAAGGAGATAGATGCCCGATTCAACGGCATCACGAGCATCGACAATCTCACGAGACTTCCAAACTTGGAACAAGTCTTAGTTGGTCACAACAACATCACCACCTTCAGAGGATCTTTCCCCAAACTTCGCATTCTGGTTCTTGATCACTGCCCTGTCACGTCTTTTGAACTTGATCAACCGGTTCCGACCCTGATGAGCCTTAACATCGCCTCCGCAAAGCTCGTCGAGTTCAAAGAAGACATGTTCGGCTTCATGCCAAATTTACAAAAGTTGAATCTCGATAAAAATCATCTCTCGAACATGTCATCGCAAATTGGACGCTTGTCAAAGCTAGAATTCCTGAGCATGGCCAAAAACCCTTTGAACATCGTGCCACCCTCGATCGGAAGTCTTCTGGAGCTCAAGTTCCTGAATCTTAGGGAATGCAACGTCAAGAGTCTGCCTCCGGAAATATGGTATTGCCGAAAACTGGAGACTCTGAACCTCTCATCTAATGTTCTCGAAATCTTTCCCAAGCAAAATGCAGCTCCACCTCCGAGCGAACTTGAGAAGAACACTCCAGCCACAACTCCGGGCATCTCGAACTCCCCAAGCTTCGAAGATTTAGGCAAGCTTGAGGACTTTCAAGCTCGAAGACCCAGTCAAGCCTCCGCTGGAATGACGAGTCTAGGAAGTTCACCGGGCGGCAGCGTTCGAAAGAACTCAGTCGCCTCGATCTCAGCTTATCGGAAGGCCTCGGTCATTTCCAGAACCAATACCTCTGAGTATTCCATGAACAATACCTCCTCGCGAAAGGATTCCAACCTTTCGCAGGCTAGGCTCCAGAATACCTTTGCGGGATCCCTTCGATATCTTTATATGGCCGACAACCGCCTCGAGGATGATGTGTTCCGGGAGCTGGCACTCTTGCCGGAACTCCGAGTTCTGAATCTTTCATACAATGAACTTGACGATTTTCCACAAGGTGTTCTGCGCCGCTGGCCACAGTTGAACGAGTTGTACCTGTCTGGAAACCAACTCACTTCCTTGCCATCGGATGATCTTGAAGAAAGCAGCAATCTGAGAGTGCTCCATCTGAATGCAAATCGCTTCCAGGTGTTGCCGGCTGAGCTGTGCAATGTTCACAAGCTTTCTACTTTGGATGTGGGCAGCAATTCCCTCAAGTACAATGTGTCAAATTGGCCCTATGATTGGAATTGGAACAGGAATACGAACCTCAAATATTTGAATTTCTCGGCCAATAAACGTCTGGAAATCAAGCCGGCCGCGCATCAAAATCAGTCCCAGTTCAATGCCATGAGTCGCAACAACGAGCAAACCGACCTCACGAGTTTCAACACGCTGAAATACTTGCGCATCCTCGGCCTCATGGATGTTACGTTGCTCACAAATACCATACCGGACGACAATGAAGATCGTCGAGTTCGAACCTCTGCCTCATTGGTTGGGACCTTGATGTACGGAATGGCAGATACGCTCGGTAAGAACGAGCATCTGTCGACGCTGGATCTTCTTAAACCCAACTTTCGAGGCCACGATGGGGAAATCCTAATCGGGATGTTTGACGGGCAGACAATGTCAATTGGGGGCTCCAGGGTTGCAAAATACCTACATGAGAACTTTGCAGCAGTATTTTATGAGGAGATTAAGAGAGCTGAAGCTGCGAATGAGACACCCATTGACGCGCTGCGGCGGACTTTTCTAGCCATCAACAAAGACATGGCAAATTTTGCCAGCAGCAACTTCGACACCAAAGAACATAGACTGATGAATGGACACCGCGGTTCTACGGTGGCAAACATCCTTGGGCCTGACGATCTGAGCTCCGGAAGTGTCGCGACAGTCTTGTACATCAGTGGTCAAGAAATTTGTGTGGCCAACGTTGGTGATATTGAAGCAATACTCATTCAGTCTAATGGGCAGCATCGAGAATTGACCAGAAAGCATGACCCGGCGGAACCGACCGAAAGAGAAAGAATTCGGGAAGCTGGAGGTTATGTCTCCCGTCAAGGAAAGCTTAACGAGACACTGGAGGTCAGCAGAGCCTTTGGTTATTACAGCCACATGCCCTCTGTCGTCGCTGCGCCTCACACGTTCAAGTGCCAGGTTAACGACGCGGATGAGCTAATTGTGATGGCCACCAAAGAGTTCTGGGATTATGTTACAGTCGACGTTGCAGTTGATGCTGCTCGAGCGGAAAAGAACGACTTGATGCTCGCTGCCCAGAAGCTGCGAGATCTTGCAATGTCTTTCGGTGCCAGAGACAAGATCATGGTCATGGTGCTCGGTATCTCCGATCTTAGAAAGAAAGGCAGCCACCGATTCCGCGGCACTAGCCTATCCATGGCGAAGGAACTGGGCCTGGATGAAGGTGCCATCTTCCCTTCCCGAAAAGCAAGACGAAAGGGAGAAACGCTCGTGGGTGATTCCCGCCTGGCTCGACTAGAAGAACCACAACCACCGGTTGGCGAGGTTGCCATTGTCTTCACCGACATCAAGAACTCGACTGCACTGTGGGAAGTTCTCCCTGTGCCGATGAGATCAGCGATCATGATGCATAATGAGTTAATGCGTCGCCAGCTTCGTATCATTGGTGGTTATGAGGTCAAAACCGAAGGTGATGCTTTCATGGTCAGTTTCCCGACGGTGACATCCGCATTGCTTTGGTGCTTCAGCTGTCAAAGCCATCTCTTAGAGCTACCCTGGCCCCAAGAGATTTTGGAAACCGTCCATTGTCAGGAGAAGGTTGACTCTGACCAAAACATTATATATCGTGGTCTCTCCGTGAGAATGGGCATTCATTGGGGACAGCCGGTATGCGACCTCGATCCGATCACACGAAGAATGGATTATTTCGGGCCCATGGTCAACAAAGCTGCCCGGGTATCGGCAGTGGCCGACGGTGGACAGATTGCTGTAAGCAGCGACTTCATCTCTGAAGTTCAAAGAACGCTCGAGGCATACGCTGATGATGACCGACGTGACTCCGTTGGGTCTGATGATACCGTCAATGACGATGCCCTAGCAAGTCAGATCCGCCGTGAGCTTCGACAGCTCAGCAGCCAAGGCTTTGAGGTCAAAGATCTCGGAGAAAAGAAGCTCAAGGGCCTTGAGAACCCCGAGTTTTTGTATCTGATGTACCCACATTCTTTGGCGGGCCGTCTGTCCATTCCGCCTGGGGCGGAGACTAAAGTGCAGCTTGGAGGAGACGCCCCTGTTGAGGGGGGTGAACTAGCACAACCCGGTACCCTCGGCAAAGATTCTCAGCTCAAAGACCTCGAACTTGACGAGGTGTGGAAGCTCTGGGATATCGCACTCAGATTGGAGATGTTATGCAGCTGCCTCGAAGCTCCTGAACGTGCAGCTGGGTTACACAAGCCAGAACTTAGTCTCCTTACCAGAATGAAGGAGCGAGGCGGTGTTCAGACGGACGGTTTTATGATCAACCTGCTCGAACATCAAGTTACAAGAGTTGAGGTAGGCATAGCCTTGATGATTATGCGAAGCAGATGCTAACCAACTATGCAGGCGTGTGCGACGACACTACAGCTTCGACACATGTTGCAGCCCTTCCAGAAGGGAGTGGCGCTTGTTGATCAGGCCAAACCCATCGCTGAAATATTGAAAGAAGTCGCTGCCATGCTCAGCGACGCTAAAGCAGGTGCAAAAGAGATCGCGACTCCAGAGACGGAAACGGATTCCGAATGATGAGAAACTCACTACAGTCGGCAATTGGACTGCTGGAGTTATCACCTTCTACATAATTGAATCAAGTCGGATCCAGGGTACAGCATTAACGAGCATTGAACTAAGAGTTGGGATACATGGGGTGGCCCTTGGTCCCGGGATTTTGATTAACGATTGGATTTCACGAACAGGTTTAGTTTGGGACTTTTATGGTTACTGGATCGGCGCCATCAAATCAGCAGAGAAATCCTCTTGCCCAGAGGATATGCACAGGGACGTCGTCATGAGAAGCGAATGACATCTAAGCAGCATCGTTATCAGCAGGATCGTTTTCACTCTGCTGGCATGTGTATCATTTTTGCCGCACATAGGTATTCAACGGTACATCATCTTTTCGTCGAGAGGCTCTTGCGGGAGAGTCAGGCACAAACCGGGCGCGTTGGCGAATTATCTGATCCCCCGGAGGAGGAGTAATTGCTGTATCATGAGGCTGTATCTTGATACAAATGACACGTTCCTAGGTATTCTACATTGATTATATCACGCATACCAGGTAGCGAATGATGAGGTGTTGAGCACCTTTGGCACAAAAACACCGTCTTGGGAGACCTGAAGATAACCAGGTAAATGTAATCATCTGAATAAGGTATGTGTAGTACCAGAGCACGATCTTCAACGGACTCCTCGAGTCAAATGGATGAAGGAGGAAAGTGTCTATTTCCGAGTGTCTTCAATTGAGCCGTGTGCTGGCGGCGTCGGCACCAAACAAGTTGCTCCACTGGTCCAGCCAGCATCTTGTAGGAGGGAAGAGGCACCTGTACGAGTTACGAGTACCTTTGTCGATCAATCATTTCCCTCAAAGCCCATGACGGCATTGCACCGGCTTCGATGTCCCTTTCGCTGCGTAGTGAGTGGGATCTGTTGGCCCATACTTTCTTTTCACCTCCCCCTCGTTTCGCCGACTAAAACTCCGTGAACGATGACGATCCCAGCTTGCCCGACTCGATCTCTTCCCCCCAACCCGGCTTTCACCTTTGTAGTGATCCAAGGTGAAGTTGGGGTTTTTCTTTCAGTCACACCGGTCCAGGTCTATTGGGTTTCACTTTTTCTCTTGCGTTGTTTTTTTTTTCTTTTGCTCCGTGTTGAATGCCGAGATGAAAAACTATCACTTCGAGAGTAGGCCCGTGGCGAGGCCGGAAACGGTGGTCTCGGGTGCCAATTACCGCTTCACAGTCTTGACGGACCGGTTGATCCGGTACGAGTGGTCCGAGGACGGGCAGTTTGAAGATCGGGCTTCAACGTTTGCGGTGAACAGAGACTTGAGCAGCAAAGAGACGAAGCAGAACAAGACGGAAACGGATGAGGAGGAGGAGGGGGCGGCGGCGGCGGTGGTGGTGGGGACGCCAAAGTTCCAGGTTGTCGACCACGGCGAGGATGGCCTCGAGATTATCAACGAGTATTTCCACGTGAGCTACGACAAGAAACGCTTCAGCCCCAGCGGGTTGCTCTGCACGTTTGCGGCCAAGATCACGCTCTGGGGCTCCCAGTGGCGGTACAACGACGACGTGGGCGCGTCTCAAGGCTTCAACCTCGGCGGCACGGCGAGGACGCTGGACGGGTGCGACGGGCGGTGCGACATGGGCTATGGGGTCTTGTCGCGCGACGGGTACGCGGCCGTCGACGACAGCAAGTCCATGTTGTTCGACGGGCACGGGTTCGTGGCGGGGAGGCGGGCCGGCGACAGAATCGACGGGTACCTGTTCTGCCACGGGCTCGACTACAAGGGCGCCATGCGCGACTTTTACGCCGTCAGCGGGAAACAGCCGCTGCTGCCCCGGTGGGCTCTGGGGAACTGGTGGTCGCGCTACTACCGGTACCGTCAGGACGAGTACGTCGGGCTGATGGACAGGTTCAAGGACGAAGGCGTCCCGATGTCGGTCGCCGTCGTCGACATGGACTGGCACCTGGTGAACGACGAGCGGGTCCCCCACGCCGGCTGGACAGGCTACACGTGGGACGACAAGCTGTTCCCGGACCCCGGGCAGTTTGGACGGGAGATGCACTCGCGCAACCTGAAGATCACGCTGAACGACCATCCGCACCACGGCATCCACCATCACGAAGACGCGTACCTGGAGATGGCCGAGTTCTTGGGGCTCGACACGTCGCGGCACAAGAATCCCATCCTGTTCGACCCGACCAGTCCCAAGTTCATGCAGGCGTACCTGGACATCCTGCACCGCAAGCTCGAGGACGTGGCGTGTGACTTCTGGTGGATCGACTGGCAGCAAGGCTCGTTCACCAAGGTCCCCGGGATCGACCCGCTGTGGCTGCTGAACCACTTCCACTTCCTCGACAACGCGCGCGGGGGCAAGCAGCGGCCCATCATCTTTTCCCGGTACGCCGGGCCGGGGAGCCACCGATACCCCGTGGGGTTCTCGGGAGACACGGTCACGACGTGGGCGAGTCTCGAGTTCCAGCCCGAGTTCACGGCGACGGCGTCGAACATCGGCTACGGCTGGTGGAGCCACGACATCGGCGGGCACTACGGGGGCACGCGCGACGACGAGCTCGTGACGCGGTGGGTGCAGTTTGGCGTCTTCAGCCCCGTGATGAGGCTGCACTCGAGCAATTCCCGCTGGTCGTCCAAGGAGCCCTGGCTGTACCGGAAGGAGAGCGAGGCCATCATCGTGGACTTCATGCGGCTTCGACACCGCCTGATCCCGTACCTGTACACGCGGAACGTGCTCGCCGGCACCGAGGAAGGCCTGCCGCTGGTCCAGCCCATGTACTGGCTCTTCCCGGAACGCGACGAGGCGTATTCGGTGCCGAACCAGTATTTCTTCGGGCCGGAACTGATCGTGGCCCCCATCGTCACGCCCAGGGACAAGAGGACGAACCAGGCCAAGGTCAAGGTGTGGCTGCCGCCGATGCACCGGCACGTCGACATCTTCACCGGCACCGTCTACGACGGGGACCGGGAACTCAACATGTACCGACCGCTGGAGGGGATGCCGGTGCTGGCCCACGAAGGAAGCATCGTCCCGCTCGACGCCAACCCGGTGCCCGGCAACGGCGGGCTCAACCCGGACCACTTCGAGGTGCTCGTCGTGATTGGTCGCGACGGCCAGGCGAGTGTCCTCGAGGATCCCGCCGACGACTCGGACCAGGTCAAGAAGGAGTCCCCGAGCACGGGGGAGCGCGGGAGTCTGATCCAGTACCACCAGGACGAGGGAGACCTGGTCGCACACGTCACGGGCCGGACGTGGACCTTTCGGTTCCTGGCCGTCACGGACGTTCCCAAGGGATTCAAGGTGTGTATCGACGGGGACGACCGCACCGGGGACGCGAAGGTCGAGATTCAGAAGTTTCCCCACACGCCGTCCATGCTGGTCCGCGTGCCGTACGTGTCCGACCGGGAGAAATATGCCATCACCGTCTCGCTCGGCCCGGACCCTCAGCTGAGCGTGATCGACCACAGGGACAGGATCGAGAGGTTGTTGCTGGACTATCAGACCGAGTTTGACCTCAAGGACAAGCTGTGGAGCATCGTCGACGACCGGAAGAGTTCCATCAATGTCAAGATCGGCAAGTTGATGAGTCTCAGCGTCGACGAGAGGCTGACGGAGCCCGTGGCCGAGTTGCTGCTGAGCGATGCAAGAGGCATGTGACCCCTCCCCCCAGTCGCGACGTGGGCCTGAGGAAATACAGCAGAGAAACACAAAAGCGATACGGCAAACGGACCAGACGTGACATAGGTTAATGATAGCTACCGAAACACATTGATCACTGGAAGATCTTTCATGTGTAGTATAGTATAGTATAGTATAGTATGGTAGTAGTGAGTGCTACGTGACCTGCTTGGGAAATGTCACAACTTACTACCATCCCCCACCACCTTGTCAAACACCTTCTCCTTCAACCACTCGCCAATGTGTCTGTTCACTTGCTCAGGCTGCTGCCACAATGCCCAGTGACCCGATACGACTTCACGTCGCGTGAGGTTCGGGATCCGGTCGGCCATCCGTTCCGCCATGAACGGTTTGAGCGCCTGGTCCTTTGTCGCCAGCACGAACAGCACAGGCTGATTGATGGTCAAGTCCCGCTGGATCTGCTCGGGAGATCTCTCCTTCTTCCCAGCGTCGAAAAAGTCGCGCCACTCGTTCATGTAGTTCTCCTCGCGGTTCCTGTACCAGTTCAGGGGCCCGTTCAGGCCGTGGCGGGCGTACTCGGACACGTAGTAGTCCATCTCGTCGTCGTCGAGGAGCTTGTTCTTGCCGACGCGCGATTGACGATCCAAGTCGATGCCCGTCTCGGCGGAGAAGGCGAACTCGTTCTCGGGCGTGCGTGCTCCGTACATGTTGTTCAAGAACGCGCGGATGGCCGGCTTGGATCGCTGCACGTGCGCTTCGATCTCGCCGGACGCGAAGTGGAGCTGGTATCCGAAGTTGGGGAGCTTGGTCTGCACCTGGATGCCGAGCGGCTCGTAGCGAGGTGACGGCGGGAAGTAAGGCGTGCAGATGCTGAAGACGGCCGTGATCAGGCGCGGGTAGTATTGAGCCACGCGGTAGACGATGGCACCGCCCCAGTCGTGGCCGCCGAGGATGATTCGGGAGAGGTGCAGCTGGGACGCGAGAGTCGCGATGTCGTCCGACACACGCTTGTAAGTGTACGCGGACAGCGTGTGGACCGGTGAGTCGGTCCGGCCGTAGCCCATGCAGTCGATGGCCACCACGTTGAGGCCCAGCGACGTCAGGAACGGGATCTGGTACCGCCACCCCAGCGACAGGTCGGGGAAGCCGTGGACCAAGAAGATGGTGCCTCGCGACGGGACCGACGGTGAGGCTTCGCTGTAGATGTAGCCGTACGTGAACCCATTCAGGTGGGCGGAGCGATACGAGATCCGGGGATCATTGTATGGTTTGATTTTGTCGACCATGATGGCTTCGAGGTATGAGACTTGCGTTGAGACGTGTGCTTGGGTTATTCTTGTCGCGAGGATCTCGTGTGATCTGGTCCAGGGTAAGATGAGATCTGGATTCGAGTCAACTGGATTGATGCTTGAAGCCGGGAGGGCTGTATGTGGCTGCTGAAGTGATGGGGCGCTTCAATTTTGGAGAGCTGTCGTCCAGCGAACAGAGGAATTGGGAAAAGAACACCCTGGGGGCTTCGATGGTAATGGATTCATTCAAGAACATGGAGCTGAAGCTGCGATGTAGATGAAACTGTTCATAGACCGAGGTTTATCACACGCGTACAGGGCCTGATGTTGACATAAGCAGATTCTATCGCGGGGAAAAGTCGACGACTGCCGAGGCATCATTTTTGATGATTTTTACGAGGCGCTGAGATCTGTCGAATGTACCTTGGATTGAGCAGAGACGCCGTTCTAATACGTACAAGATTTCGTGTTACACTGCATCAACGCCACGTCCACAGAGATGAAGGCTTCAACTCCTCAATCGGCTTCATTCCGAGCAGCCCTCGTCCTGGCCCCAAGACTTGTTCTATTGCAGCTCTGGCCCGCGTCGTGACGTCCTTCTCGTACGTGCTCAACGCTTCTTCATTGACTGGACCTCGCAGAACAGCAGCGAGACAGACCGCATCTTCGAATGCTGCGTTGGCACCAAGAGCTCCCACAGGAACCATTGGATGAGCTGCGTCACCGAGAAGGGTGACTTTGGCATTGGGTGTCCATCCCAGATGTTCTGGCGCTGCCATCTCAAAGGCCAACGCTGCACATGCCGACGTGTCGGCATGGTCGATGATTGCGCGGTTACTCCTTCGCCAATCGCATGTAAGATGCTGCGCGAGCTGCACAGACTTTTCGCCATCCAGAGACAGCAAGTCTTGGTCGGAGATGCTGACTCTCGTCTTCGGGAATAGAAGGACCCAGTAGATATAGTCCTCTGGCAGTTTTACGGCAATGTCCACATCTCGGTCGAACCGCATGCCGTCACAGAACAACTTCACAGCTGCGGTCGGTGGTGGTTCGCTGATGACAGTGATGCCCTTGTCGACATCGGCAGGAACAAGAGGTCCATCTCGTATGGGTGTCTTGCCAAAGACTGCTCGGACCTGTGTGTCGAGGATGACCTGGTCAGGGACCAGTTGCTTACGGACACTTGATCGGACCCCATCGGCACCGATCAACAACCTTCCAGAGGCAGAAGTGCCGTCGGTAAAGTAGGCTGTGACCCCTTCTCCTGCAAGCTCATACCGTTCGAGCTTCTTGTCGAATTCGATGTGTTCTTCCAATCCTGTCATCAGAATGGTTCGCATAAGGGTCCTGTCGGCGTTCCAGGAATGTTGGTCCTTCAAGTTGGGCCCCCCCGCGCCTTCATGTGTCTCGCCGGTGATTGCGTCGATCCGCCTGCCGCCTGGGACGACATCGGGGCACGCCTTTTCAAGGGTCGCAAACACGTCTTGAGGTAACAGTTTCTTCAGCATATGCTGTGAGATGCGGATTCTGTATCCTTGTGCACGATAGCTTGCTGTGCTGTCTCTTTCGAATATCTTGAATGCTATCCCGTCCTTCTTGAGGCTCTGGGCAAGGCTGAGACCCCCGAGGCCTGCTCCGACGATGAGGATGGGAGCTGTCATGGTGCTGTGGAGCGACGGAAGTTTTTCCATTTGGTTGGTGATATGGGGGATCCTCCACGATCTTTTGTACCCTCATGTGCCTCCCATAGGCGACCGTACGGCTCTCTAAAGAGTCCCGAGCACGGAGACCTCGTCGTCGCCAAATGGTCACGTGACTGTCGGAAAGGTGGGCGTTCGGGCCCGAGATCACATCCGTCCATTTGCTTCAACATGACCGCGTCTCTTCCTTCAGTGTACCATGTATTATTGCACTCTGGTCATGCAAAGATACCTGGGTAGTTCTCCCATGGAGTGCCGACAACTCTATCGCAAATCCCTATCTGGTGTCTTGATCGCTCGGGAATAGCGTCATTCACGTTGTATGTATTGTACTGTGCAGTAGGCCTTAAACGATCGTTATGGTACAAGTAGTTATTCTAAAATTAGCTAATGCTGCCTGCCTATCATATTGTTCCTCGGCAAGCTGCGCTTGTGGCTTTAACCCTGTCGCCGCATAACACCGCGTTTGTATATCATGACAGAAGATCCCTCCATAAGTCTTTCTCCATCGTCCCCACAGGCACAGATCTTCCATTTCCGCGACTCCATCTGGCGAATACCGTCTTTAAGTAGTCCTCTCGAACTTGATCAGGCCTACCATTCCTGAACCCCAGTCGCTGCGCCAGCTTGAGCGATCCCGTAACATGAATTGTGTCTGAACGCCACTCCATTCGAGGAAAGTCAAGGCCCGGGGGAGCAATGGCCCTTTCTTTTCAATAGGCAAAATCACGTAAATTTCACTTTCGATTACTCGTGGGCTTGGGGGCTGTGAGGTTTCGAGAACCCACGTCAGGGCCTCAAAGCTAAGTGTGAAGCCCGAGCGCGCTGGTGGCGCAGCGACATTCTCCTACTAGATACCCCTAGAGCATATAAGAGGATGTTGCTTGCTTCCTTTCTGGACTCAGGTAGGTCAGCGAACCCGTCTTGCAAGACTTGATCGATTTTGCATCATTAGGAAACGAAGAACGTATCATCCCAGACACAACAGATACTCCCTTTGGAAGTCGGTACCTCCTAAAGTTGCCTTTCCCTCAGTATGAGTCACTATGTATCAAAGTTTATCGACAGCATATCGGACGGAAGCGCGAGCACCCCTTTCAACACCGTGAATGGTGGCTATAGCCGTGGTCATGGTCAAGTCCAAGGTCAAACCCAAGTGTTGCTTCTTCGACAATCACCGTTCGATCCGAACTTGATACTGATCCACCCGTCCGGGTATCCCGTTGAAGCACCGCCGCTCTACACAGCCATCAGCTCACAAGAGCGGGTGTCCGTGTATCGAGGCGCCATCAACCCCGCCAACTTGATGGGTGTTGGTTCGCGCAAATCGATATCCCTCTACGGACACGGTGGCTGTACGATCGCCGTGAAGACGGACCACCTTTCTGGAGACTTCAAATTAAAATACCCGCCCGGAGGAAAGGGGTCCCTGAAATGGAAGACGGACTCCATGTCCTTCAGCTCGAGCAGCTCACTCAAGTTAGTGGACGGTTCGGGACAGAAGATAGCGAGGCTCAAAAAGCACTCGTCGGAGAAGAGGCTCGAGATCTACGTGCCCTGCGACGAACACTTTTTGAACGTCGTCATCCTTTCGGGACTGGCTGTGAGGTTGGGCGCAAAGAAGAATGATCGAGACGCGTTAGAAGTCGTACAGGCCATGTCAGGGTCCTGAAACGGGGACAGGTTGAAGGGAAGTGGGATCGACGATGTGGCCTGGACAAGAGCAAGCGCAAGGGCCAACCAACGACATGCTAATTAAATCCTCACCCGTGGCATGCTCGAACCGGACGAATTATTGAACAGTGGAACTGCCACCGCGACTGAGACGGTGGGCAAAGGGTGGCGGACAGATGAAGAAACGATATGTGATGGAGAGAGGAGGATCACTCGCCCTTGCTCTATGAGTCAACAACAAAGTCCTCGAGTTCTGTGCTGTTCTGCTGATATATAGTCTTCTGCTCATGATATATACAGGCGAGGAAAGAAAGTCTTTTGTGCTTCATTAATGAAGTTAGCGATGATAGTGTAAAACCCTTGAATAAGAGAAAGGAGTATAGAGATGTTCTGTGGCCTCTTCCATGATCGAGAAAGTCTCTCGCTCATGACGGCCCTATGAGCCACTCCGGAAGATATGAGCCACTCCGGAAGATATGAGCCACTCCGGAAGATATGAGCTACCGGCGAGGCCTCAGGGTGAAGCGGGAGATATTTCGGACCGCCTGACAGCGCGCTACGCCGATCAACAGGCTGAGGAGACGACATAGTGAAGGGGCTCGTGGTTTACAAACATTCAGAATGTCTATGCAAAAGATATAATTGAGTTGACGACGACAAGGGGAGTCAATATATTGATAATATGCCATGGTACAAACATTTGCGTGGGAGGTGGTAACAAAATGTGGTATCTCTGCATACTTACTCCGAAATACGGTGCGCTCCGAATAAAGTGTCAAGCAATATTTAACGTACCTCTAACCTGCTCCGTGAGTCAGGCTTCTTATGGCCGGGCTCGCCCATCCAGGAGGGCTCTCTTACTTCGCTAAAACAAAATGAGAAGCTCTCGAAATGCGCCATGTCTCACTCTTCTCTTCAGCTTACCAGCGAAAGCGGCTGCAGTCGTGAGTTGGGCTGAAGCAGCCGGCACAGCCTAACTGGCCCCGAGAAATCTGACCTCTGGCGAATCAATAAAGCGCTGATTCGTGTTCCGAGTCCGTTGCATGATCGGTGCTTCGAGAATGGTCAACGACTGTCCGACAGGGGCGATTTGAGGCTTGGTGATGTCCGCCACTCCGTTGATGCGTCGAGTGTGCCGTGTATCAACGACGACCACCCACGGAGAATCCGTGTCAAAGGGCCAATTTCTACCATGGCACTTCCCATGAGGCTAGTCCTGTCTTCAAGCACATACTGATCAGGCGCACGCCTGTAACCCCCCCCTCCCCTCCCCCCCCGTCCTGCATACTGGCCCCTAACCATGGGCTGGATCCGGTGGCCACAGCCTTACCAGAGCTACCACTTGTTCAGGGTTCGCCAGACGCTTTGTCCGCGACTTCCTACATATCTGCGGTGCAGATTGTCATCGAAGACAGCAGTTGGAACATATCAACCATCAGATGTGAGAAAACTTGGGCGGCCGACCGTGATTCCTCGGACGGAATGTCTGCCTCGTCGAACGATACGCAAGCCACGCTGCATGGGTACCTCAATTCAACCCACGTCTCGTCCATCCACGCAGATTGGACTCAACAACCGACTCCGTGGCCATGGGTAGTTGCGAGCGTCGCGCTCTCCATCGTTCTCGGATTCTTTGGCGTCATGGCCTCCTCGTACCGATCATGGGGGGAGCCAAGGCACACCCGGCCCTCCGGTATCTTCAGCGAATCCCTCTTCTCCCTGTCCCCGAATCCTGCACCTTATCAATTGATTCACTATCGTGGGTTGAGCACGTCCAGCATGGCCACGGTGTCGTCGCACGGAGAGCGCGACGGACAACAAGCCTACGGAGGAGGCGGCCTCGGGCGTTTCGCCAGAATCACGGCCGTCTTGGGCATAGGATGGTCTACCGTCCGGGCGGCGGCGGCCGTGGCGACAATGGCACAGATCACTCGATCTGGACGAGACCGACACACGTACCCCGGTGTTGCGACCATCGTGGTGTTGTTTACCTCGGTGCAGACGTACCTGGGCAGCAGGGCTGTTCCTCGGCTTCTATACCTCCTCATCATCGTCGACATGTGCGCCATCTACGCGGCCATGGTTCTTGCTTTGCTCTCCTTTGTCAAGGACAAGGGCACGCGGTATCAGGAGTTTAGTGTGCTGGGTGGAAACTGCCCCTGCATGCTGGGCCTCAAGGCGGGGAAAAACAACCGCATGGAGTCGTGCGCAGGCTTTGGGGAGAAGCTGGTGACGGCCGGTTCGAACTTCACCAGGATCGGCTGTGATCCGGCATACCTGTGGACGAACAGCACGAACGGTGACCTAGCGTTTCCACGATCATGCCTTCTCTCCGAGACCGGGACAGGTCATGACGAGGTCCTCGATCCGAACCGCATGACGTACATGGTTCTGGCCGAGATCGTGGTCGGTGGCGTGGGCCTGCTGTATGGCCTGGTTGTGTTGGCAATTGCATCGCGCTGGGTTCCTCAAGTTTTATGCCGCCCATCTCAGCTCTTGCAAATGATGACGCTCGAAGATACACACACGCACAAGCACAAGCAAGACCGACGCTACGCGGGCGCCCAGCTGTACCAAAGTGTCCAGAGCCACAGGCCCTCGCTCCGCACCCTTATAATGACCATGTCGGCGTTTAGTGCTCTGCTGGCCTTTGCGGCAGTGACTACCGTGGTGCATGTACTGGATGAAACGGGGCCCTCAACCGTGTTCTACATGGATTCGTTTGGGGAGCTGGTCAACGCCGGAACCAACAGCACGGGCACTGTAGGTGCCAGCTGGAGTGACTGTTTTGTTGTAAATACCCCAGTCTGGACAGACGGCGGGTTTCGGCAGTGGTGGCACATCACGCAGAACCGAATATTGCGAGCTCTGGCACTTGTTTGATTTATGACAGGACACTTGCATTCAGGCACGGGTTGGGGGCTTTGCGCTGCCATTTTCGTACCTAATGTCATCTCGACCGTGGCATCGACAGGTAACGGACACGCCTAAGAAGAGCAACATGGCGGATGAAGACAAGAGTTTATATTATATTGGTCATCCTATTCACAGCTGCCGTCCGCATTACCATTACTGTCGATGACAGCGTTCTTCCTTCTCTCGACATTTGCTTCTTTCATGAATGGACTTCGCTCTCGGAGCTTTCTACCCCAGATCAGTACGCAGACTGGTGCGAACGACAGTATCAAGGCGAGGAAGCCTAGCAAACTGCTCGCCCAGTTGAACCCTAGATTTCCATACATGGACTGAGCAGCCAGTGGGAGAAAGGCAGAGAATAGATTCTCCCCAAACACGACGGCGGCTACTGCGCTTCCTGCATATTTGGCGTAGGCATCGACGACGTAGTCTGCGATTGCAAGAACGACGACTTCAATCCCGTAGCCAACCATCGCAAGTCCAACAGCTGGAGCGATCCATGGGAGGAATGAGTAACTGGTCCAGGCATATACCATCATGCCACCAACGACGCCAACCAGACTTCCAAAAACACTGACGTACAATCTTGCCTCGGGTATAGGTGTCCCAGGGACTTCGGTGTTGCGTGAAGCAGAGGCGAAGTACAGTTTTGCCGAGATCAGAACGCCAGTCCAACCGACAAGCTCACCGATTACAATGGCGGCCTGCACATAGCCAGCCTGAGACGGGGTCCAACCATACAAGCCCGCAAAGACCTGCTCGACAGACTGCGTAAAGAGGTACACCGTACCGATCATGAACGATGACCACAAGGTGAAAACAAACAAGACGGGTTCGGTGAATAGCATCCACAGCGGTCGTTTCGTGCTGCGGACCAGCTTCTTGAACAAAGTCGAGCTGCTCACGTCGTCGTAATGGCTTTTGACGAATTTGCCGGCTTCCCTCAGCTTTTGCACCCTTTTCTGAAGGATGATGTTGCCTCGACTCTCCTGGAAGAAAAAGAAATACATCGGAAACAGGGCGGCATACCAGATCAGCTGCATGTATGAGATCCAACGCCAACCAAGGTTTTGGAAAATGGCTGCAGCAATGACTGGGCCCATACTGCTTCCGGCAAGGTAGAGAGTGACGAAGACACTCATGGGGATCGTTCGCGCCCGATCTCCTTCCCAAATGTTCCCGATCAATGCCGCTGCCGTATTGCCCAGAATGGACACACACCCGCCGGAAAAGAACCGTGAGACGATCAAAGTGGCAAAGTTCTGTGCCACGGCCTGCGGGATGATGAAGCAGATGAAGACAACATACGTGACGAGAAACGCCGGACGTACGCCAAAGTCCTCCATGAGTGGAAGAACGACCAGTCCGGACAACGCACCACCCAACGCCCAACTGGTGACGGGCCAGTATGAATTTGGAAACCTCTCATCGCTGACATTGAACTCCTCGTTGATGGCAGCGTGAGCCACGGTGATCATAGTCCCGTTGAGGACGGTGGTGAAGGTGGCGATGCAACCGACCACGGTGATGATCCATTTTCTCGTCAGCGACCATCGATACGGGTTCTCTGGGTCGTCGTCGCCGTACCAGTCTACGAGCTCTGGTTCTAGAGTGTCGTTGTGAATTCCAGCATCGTAGCCATCGAGCGTCGGATCACTGTGCCTTCGTTCATCGGGCTTCTCGCGATGATCCGTCATTGGCAGACGGTGGTGAGTGAGCCAGTTGTGCATGCCTTGACGTCTTGGTTCCCTTTGCTGTTCGTATTTGATACGGCCAACCCAGAGTTGATGGTGTGTCGATCAAAGCCCATGGTAGCTACATAACCTAGGTAGCCAAAGAAGAAATCTTCCTCGGTGTCGTTCTGTCCTAACTTAGTTCCACTTCCTCGTGGTAGACTGCCTTTTTATTCTCTTTCCTTCCTCGTGCAATGTCGCCCCCCATAGCGTAATAGCGTAATAACGGTAAGGGGTTTCCGGGGAATCACCTCATAAGAAAAAAATCCATCTTGTGGCCACTGACCGATGACCAATTGTGCCCCCTGGAGAAGGTCGGATTTGGGCGGATCCTCGAAGAGTTTTGGGGGTTTTTCAACGTGCTCGGGTCCTGACATTAGAGTGTTCTGATGCGAAGTGACGACAAGCCTGAAAGATGCACCACTGTGACTTGAAAAATTGACCGTTCGTTACCTAATGGTATCCATCGTTTCGTACGGAGTATTGGCGGACCCGAGTAAGGTACCTTAGCGAGTTAGTAATCTGCACCCAGTTATGTAGGGTCCGGCATTGGAGCAAATGTGGAAATAAAATATACGGCGAAGCATTTTGGCAACGATACGCAGCTCCCCCCCTCCCCCCGGAGACCAGATGAGGGTCGCACCTTTACATGATGATGTCGCTTTAAACTTGCCTCATACCTCATTCGTATCCTTCAAAAGTCTAGTCTTATCTCATTTCATTTCACTTGCGGCTTTTCCCAGTAACTATCAATTCACCATGGCCAATCTCAATCTTCCAACCGTCCCTGATCAGCATCCTGCTCACTGCAGGTCCTATGCGAGGAGCGTGGTTCTTACTGTGACTGCCGACTCCCGTTACTATCCTAAAGCTTGCTCTCGCAGCATTCGCCCCAGATGAGGCGTACTTGCTATCTCCAAGACCATCCCACCAGTCTTGGGTTTTACGGCCCGCGAGACGGACGGCATCTTGGACACTGACTCCGTGTAGATCCAGCACGCTTGGAGATGACTGTTGCAGCACCAAAGCATCCGCCTCTTCAGCTTGAAGGGCTCTCGCTGCATTGGCTCGTTCGCGTCCAACTTCTGCATAGTATGCCGCCGCCCCACCGAACAGCCGGTCGGATTTGCTCTTCTTCCAAGCCGACGTGGCTTGACTGTAGCTTTGAGTCGCCGCGGCTCTTTGGACAGCTGCAGAAGGTCGACTCGCTCCAACCCAGGCATTGCTCTTCGGTGAGCTTGTCGACTCAAATGGCGTGTTCTCCTTCAGGTCAAGAGGTGCGTATTGTGCAGCGAGACGAATCTGAGCGCTGGTATCATCCTCATCTGTTCTCGAAGCTGTCATGGCTGATAAGAGCTCATGTGCCGCAGAGGGTATCTTGCGCGCAAGAATCAGCATTCCGTACAGCAGTGACTTTGGAACCTGCTCGAACTCGCTCTGAAATTCGGCCACCTGCAGTTCAAGCAGTGGATCTACTTCTTCCTCTAATTGATCGTATTGAGCGCCTTCCTTCGTTGCCAACACGGCTATCGTAGCTGAGAGACGAGCGCCACTTTCATGATAGACAGATCTCACCGTCTGCGGATGCAGGCCAGTCCTGGAACAGATGAATTCCACATCCTCAGACATGGTAGACCACACATTCATAGACGAAGGTTCTGCGTCATACTTTGAAGTGGACACTGAACTTGCTCGTGACGATTCGTTGGTTCGGGTCTTCTTCTTTTTCCTGCCCTTACGACTCGGCTGCATCCCCTCGGCGAAGGCGTCGACACTCTTCAAGACAGGCACATCCTCACGGGAGTCCTCGGGACCTTGATTCAAAAAAGATAAGTTAAGCAGTTCATCCGTGGCCTTATCGAGCGCGCCATCGTGACTCTGCAGGATACTAACCAGTTCGCGCTCCGGTATGTTAGGGAAAATGTTCAGGAGCCATGTTGTCTCTTGCTCGAGAGTGGACCCAGCAAGCTCACCGTCTACGTTGTCGGTTGCTCTGTATCTTAGATCAGAAAGTCCGGTTGTTATGCTCGTCACTCCATTCGAGAATGCGTCCTCCACGTTGGAATTCGAGGTCACAGTCCCATCTCTGGCGTATGCGGGCCCTCCTGTGCCGGAAGGATCAAAGTCGGCGGTTTCTTGCTCAAGTGCACTGCTCTTCAATGTCTCCAGAACCTGAACTAGGGTGTCTCGGTCTTGGGGAAGTTCGTAGTCTGATGCGATGGCGTAAAAGGCCGCGTCGTCCAAGGGAGGGCAGTAGGCCGCATGAAGCTTCTAGAGAGTGTGAGATGGCGATGATAATGCCGCAGTCTGCGATTGCGCCATACGCGCAATAGAACCTCGTACCTCTCGTTCTGAAGTAGGGCTGTCCATGGCACTGACCTGAGCAACAACCTCGACGTTTTCATGTTCAACTACTCAAGCGCCCTTGGTAGAGTATGTAGATTTTGCGACCGCGAGTGGACTGACGATGTGCTCCGTGGGCGAGTGGAAGCTGCGAACAGCCGAGGATCGATTCAGGCATTCTGGATATCAGCCCCGGGAATCATCGTCGTTAAGGCTCAAATAATGAAGAATGGTAATCCAAAGATGCGCCAAACTGAAAATTGTGGATTGGCAGGCGTGCGTGGTGGTGTCATGGAGCGAGATCTCAGATCTGAGAAGTTAGAAGTACTGTACCTGACCTTATCAGGGCTTTCTTGGGGGAGGGGGGGGCAACTAACTAAGTTAGTGAGCCTAGTTAGTAGGTAGCCATGATGTATTGTGGCTTGGGGTTGAGAGCCTCGCTAAAAGGCCTAAAATAACCCTCAAGGTTAGGCATCATTGACGCCTTCTTTAGCGCCAGAGGAGGGGCCAAGGCTTACGAGCGATCAACCGCTTAGGGGGCAACTGAGGCGGGCGATCTCCCGGCAGGGTGGCTACTTCAAGCACCAGAGTAGAATTACGCCCTGGAGAGTCCGTTAAGCATGATGAGACAGACGTAAGGTATCTGGTAGACATACTTTAATGAGCGGTAGAAATAAATGTATACTACATCATCCAAGCACGTTCTGCACGTATATCCATCTTTCAATGTAGCAACGATCAAAATTTTCCTGGCCCATCGTCGAGGCAGGGCTGGAAAAGACTGAAGGTCGCACCCTTCCGGGGCGGCATTGGGAGAGACATGAGACCTTCGCCAAAAGCCAGCTGGGTCAGAGCCTCGTACTCGCGCACCGCCAATGCAAAGTTGTCAAGTTCATCGATATCATTATTTCATTAGCATAACATTCCCGGCCGCCGCCTGGGAAATACTCGTATCTTCCCAAAAGCGCCGTGAAGCGTACAGTTCTAGGTAGCACCAGCAAGCCCTGCCTTTGATGGTGCATGGGCACTATACTTCGCGCCACGTATATTCTCTCCTGCCCAATGACTCGGGGTCAGGCGTCTTCATTGCATTCTTATCCCCAAAGGGATCATCAGGATCATCTTCATCGGTCTCACTTTCGCTGTCACTTTCGATTTGCTTGGCTTTCTGGCTTGTTGACCTTTGTTGGGGAGGCATAGCGATATGGCCCGGAGAAGGTCTAGGAGGTTTGGGTGGAGCAGATATGCTCATGGCCGCCACCATTCTCTCGGCCTCTCTCGCAGCAGCCTGCTCACTTTTGGCGGCTTGCCTGCTGAGATGCTGGGCTTCTTCAAGCTCACTGTCCGAATCGTCATCAATCGACTTGTCTAGGATCTCGAACGCCATCAAAGCATTGACCAGTTCCTCGTTGGCGTGAATGAGTCCCCCCAGGAACTCTTCCGTTTCCACGAATTGGATATACCGTAAGATCTGCCGTCGAAGCTGCTTGCATGTCTCAAAACGCTTCATGACCTCCGCGTTGTCAGACACTCGCTCGTTCTCGCGATTAACAAGCCTTAAGGCGTTTGACAGGCCGGTAGAAGCCACGGAAGATGCCGCAATGGCCTGAAGGATGTTGGGCTTTTCGCGCTCGAGGTTGAAGCCTTTCACCTTGCCCTTCTTGTCCTTCTTGTCCTTTTTGGGCGCGAAGCTTGAAGACTGCCCGAGGGTGATGGGTGAACTTTGCTTGCGTAGCCTCGTAGGACTGGGCGGGTCTCCGACAGGAGACATACTGTCTAGCCTGCTCCTTGCCAACTCCATTTCTCGCTCGCGTTGAACTTCTTCCTCCGTCTCTCGTAGGACTCTGCTCTGCTCACGTCGCTGCTGCACAGGCTTTTGTGTCTTGGGTAATTGGTTGTACAGTGACTTGGCTCCTTCAAGCCCGGGATTGTCTTTTGAACTGGCAACCCATTGTCCGAATAGGACTTTGCACTTGGCGCGAACGTCTGAGTCGGAGGTTGGGTCCGCTGCGGCAATTCTGAGTCTTTCCAGCAATGGCCCATCTGAGAGAAGTGCGCGCTGCATTCTAGTTCCACCATTTTGAAGAAGGCCATCAAGGATGGTTAAGGCCCTCAGCTGTCGATGCACAGAACCATATTTCAGCTTCTTCCTTAGAGCTCGAGCCACCTCCTGTGCCCCAGTACCTTGTAGCTTCACGACTTCCAACAGATCAGGGACACCGGCAAGATCGTCCTCTTCGTACGTTTCCGAGGTGAGGTTCTCGACATATACTGAGATTGCGGAGAAAGGTTTCTTCTGCTTATAGTAATGATAACGAGTGATTAGTTGATATCTTCTGCGTTGACGAGCACAACATGCATAGTGTAAAACGGCAGCAATCAGGCATCTGTAGCCTCGTAGATGGCCTCGAGGCGACCAGAGATATGCCTCTGGTGTGGGTGGATAGACACCGAGGGACGGTTGAGGTTTCCTGCGGGCGCAGCGACCACATTGCGTTGGAGGTTGAGCGCGTACGAGCACATCCGGCCGGGGAACATGGCTCGCCTCTCCGCTGGTCGGCCCAGGTAACTCGGTGAAGCCAGCATCAGGTGCGCAAGCCGGTATGTGTAGAAGGAACAGAGACATGCTAGACGTCACGGGGACGGATGGCGGGGTACCCAAGACCGATACTCATATGGTGCCAGACACTGCAGAAAACGGGGCAAGAGGAAAGACAAGACTTACCGAGGCGGAGAACATGGCTACAGGGCCTTATATGTCAGAAAAGGACGAGGAGGATTCGTAAAATGAGATGGTGGTCATGAAGATGAGGTAGAGCGCAGTTCTGTGAGCCGCAACGAGTTGTTGCGGAGGAGCACAAACCACAAACGCATGGTGCCGCCCGTTTAGGAATGGCCTGGTTGATAGTGACTCCTCCCGCTGCGGGAATCCTCATCGTCATCCTCAGCCTCACCAGGGCACCCCTTCGCGTTACCAGTTGTCTATGGAGCACTCGTAGGTTTACTGAGCTGCGAGCAAACGCCAAAGACAGAGAGAGATAGCCTGAGAGGTGACAAGCCCTGCAAAAACATCCTGACTGGTCTAGAAGAATTGCCTAAAAGCACACTTCACACGGGTCTCGAAATTGCCATCGCTTCTGATGACTATCGACTATCCATGTCCCCAGGTCGACCCTTGCCATTCGCTCCACGGTCCAAATTGCAAACCCCTGTGAGGTATGTCCTTAGAATAGACCCGGCAGATCTCACCTGGGTCAAGAGGGAATTGGGAGCCAGGATTGGGTGCGAGGTTCACGGCTGATGTGGCTTGGTTTCCAACCTATCCTGTAACTCGTCCTGCTTATGATTAATCTGACCATCCTCACCTCAAAATTGTTTGTCTAGTTTTGCACGAAACACGTATTCTTGCTGACCCTGTCCAGCTCCCGATCTCTGAGATTCTTGCCGTGAACACAGCCAGGAACTCGTAGACTGCAGCACACCCAAGAACGAAGGTTACTAGTCTCATCTGGTGCGAGAGGGAATGTGAATCCTTCTGGCACCCTCGAGTCTGCGGTGGAGGGTGGATGGCCTTCCGCGGCTATATGCCGCGGCCGCTGCAGCACAGCGTTGTACAGTAAGGTGTGGCCCCTGACGACGGGTGTTCGATGCAAATCGATCCGTAGCGACTAAGGCTTTGGACGCGACTCAAACCTGGACTACCTAGGTATTCAATCTGTAGCAATTGATTGACGTTCGCCATGTTCGCGATACATGTTCACGATACATATTCACTTGAGGTAGAATGGTGGTCATTACTGCGGTGCCGGCGGTTCTGTGAAGGGAATGAATCCGTATAATGAATCCGCAGTTCTAGTTATACTGACATCTGTTCTAAATCTCCTTATCTCAGTCCTCCGCTACGGGAGAAACAGCCTGGCAGCAGTTATGATCCCCAGAAGTAATAGCAGTGTCCTTGTGGATATAGAATGACGATGTTGTCAATCACCACGAAGCTCCGTGATACTCTGATAGCCAGGGATGGCTCTCAGATCGAAGTAAAGCAATAATTGGTAAATGCATTAGTAGTCCTAATAATGGTTCGTTGACGGTGAAAAATGACAAAAAAAAATCAGTTATCATGACTTCACTAAAAAGCACCTGGATTCATAAACCAAGGCCAGAACGTGGATCGAACACGTGACCTAGAGATAATTGTTGCTTGATAGCTGCAATCTCTCGCTCTACCACTGAGCTATCGGGCCTCATTTGAGGTCCAAAATTGAGGAGTTTAAATTATGAGGTTGGGAAATCTGGAGCAATTTTCGTGTGCACCATAGGGGGAGGGTCCGGGAAGGGTGGAGGAAGCGCACGTATAAGTTCTACTAGCGCCTGGCCAAGGAAGGTCCGACATCCTGTGATTTTAATATTGCTTGAGCCCCGAAGCAGGTCGTCTAAGGAGGCATTGTCTGCGTGAGTGTGCCGAGAGCTCGGAGCATCTCGACCATTGATTGTGCCGCCAAGCCCACGACTTGCATTTGCTTCGGGACTTTGTATGCAGATCCAGTTAGATGCCATTATCCCAATACCATATCTCTTGCGGCGAGTGCAGCAACAACAGTTACAAGAACCAAACAAGGCTTTTCGGCTGCATGAGACTTGCGTGTGGCAGACGTTTGATTTTCATTTGCACAATTGTCACGCTGCTATTTGCTTTCGCCCTGGCACCCCACCACACATCCTCCACCCTTTCCCGCCTCAGCAGTTTGGTCTCTCAGGTAAATCTCCCGGGCAGAAGCATAGTCACACCCCTCACAGCCCGGCTATATCAAACAATGGCCTACGAGAAAGAGCTCAAGGTCGCCCAGTTGGCGGTGGCTCGTGCTGCTATATTGACCAAAGCTGTTTTCCACGAAAAAGCCAAAGGCACAGTGTCCAAAGATGACAAGTCTCCTGTGACGATTGGCGACTTTGGTGCCCAGGCTTTGATAATTGCCGCAATCAAGCACAATTTCCCCTCCGACGAGGTCGTTGGAGAAGAGGAGGCCTCATCACTCCGCGACCAGAAAGACCTTTCGTCCAAGATCTGGAATCTGGTCAAAGATGCCCAACTATCCGATGCCGAGAGTGATGCACTGCTGGGTGGACCCATCAAGAGCGAAGCACAAATGCTCGATGCGATTGACATGGGCAACAGTGCTGGTGGTAACAAGGGCCGCATATGGGCCTTGGATCCTATCGACGGCACAAAGGGTTTCCTCCGTGGTGGCCAGTACGCCGTATGTCTTGCTCTCATGGTCGATGGTGATGTCAAGGTTGGTGTCCTGGGATGCCCAAATCTCCCAGTGGATGATTCAGCGCCCTTGACCGAGGACATGGGCTCGGCTGCCACCGATGCCGAAGGGAAAGGCGTCCTTTTCTCAGCCGTGCAGGGCGAGGGCGCAACTTCACAGCCCTTGACCAAAGGCCCAGTCGCCAAAGGTCAGCCAATTCATGTCAGCAAGATCTCAAACGTCAGCGAGGCTGTCATGTGCGAAAGTGTCGAACCAGGTCACAGTTCTAAAGGCGATAATGCGCTGATTGCTGAGAAACTCGGCATCACGGGCAAGCCGGTTCAGATGGACAGCCAGGCCAAGTATGGGTCCGTTGCGCGGGGAGCCGGAGACTTGTACCTGCGGCTGCCTGTGCGAAAGGACTACATTGAGAAGATCTGGGATCATGCTGCAGGAGACCTGATTGTGCGAGAGGCCGGAGGCCAGGTCACGGACGTAACGGGCAAGACATTGAACTTCAGTCTGGGAAGGACATTAACGGAAAACAAGGGTGTGATTGCATCGCCAGCGAATGTGCACGCTGAAGTGCTCAAGGCGGTACAGGAAATCCTGGCTGCAAAATGAACAGATCTATGGCTACGCTAAGGAAAACAGAATCGAGGACGAAATTCGAAAATCAAGGGCAATCAAAAGTGTAACGAGGCATATAGATATAATTGATACATGGCGTTTCGGGTCGGCACCCACAGCCTCCTCACGGCACGCTCTTTTACTGATTTATTTGATCTTCTTCGCCTTGAGCCGTATAGTTTCATCGTTGACAAAGATGCCCTTGCCCTTGTACGGCTCGGGCTTCCTCCACTGTCGAATCTCAGCTGCGAATTGCTTGACGACCTGCTTGTCGCAACCCTCTAGCAATATTCTTGTTGGCTGCGGCACACTCGCCTTGACTCCTAGAGGCACTGGCATCTCGACAGGGTGTGCATAACCCAGCTTCAAATTCACGAATTTCTGACCCGGATACTCTGGCGTTTTTGTAAGTGCTGTTTCTTCAATGGTGGCACGATATCCAACCCCGACTAGTCGCAGAATGCAAAGATGCCCTTCAGAAACGCCTGAGATAGTGTTTTGTATGAGAGCGCGCATCGTCCCTGTTTCCATTTCTGTCAGCCTCGCATCTCCCTACATACCAAAGCAGAAAGCCTACCCCACATAGCCCGCTGGTGTGCCTCTGACGCATCGTTGACATTGACATTGATCTTCTTCGAAACCTCGTCGTGCTCAGTCTTGAGGTATGGCGGGATGGGGACGGTCAGTTGTCCTAATTCCGGCGTCAGCCACCATATCTCTCAGTCTGCATTGCCATACCCAAAGGCCCCGTCACCTCAAGCGCCGTAGAAGGTGTATCTGGCTTCCTGCTCCTAGTGTTTCCTCTCGGCAGATCGTAGAATCTTAACGTTACTTCGGGAGGGACCGTAATGGGTGTGCGACCAATCCGTGACTGTCTGGCTGAGGCTGCCAGTGTCGCATTTTGTCGAGAAAGCCACCGCTGTGAGACAGCCGGGAGGAGGAAGGAAGGGATTTCTCGAGCCCGCCCAGCATCGCGAACTAGCTGTCGGAGAGGAGAGTGCAGGCTGGCGCACGCCATTTTGACCAGGGATTGAGGTTCGTGGAGTTAGATCGAGATGGCCAATGTCCGATATCACCTCATAATGTTGATTTTCCGTACAACATCTGCTAACTTGTCAAAGATCCTTCAAGGAAATATCTATGCAAATTGCAAGCTTGCCAATGCGGTGTCGAGAACAGTCGCAGACAGAATTTCTGGAGATGAAGATCGACAGCTACAGATATGGCCCTAGACCAAAAATGCCTAGTTTGACTTGTCGCACGTGACTGAAGCTCCGGGGAAACTTCGGCTTCATTATACCTCTCATCAACCAAGGCATTTGGTCCTTCACTTTGTGCCTGTCGAGTTCAGCAATCTCAATGAGTGAACAAGCACCGTTGCCCTTCCAAAGCTCGCCTTTCCGGAGATACACACTGTCAACCTGCCCTCGTGAAGCCTCAAGGTGAGCTCGTTCTGGGAAAGACACTTGAACCATCCTGCTTTCTCCCCAACACAGTGACCGCTTGGTGAGGCTGGTATAAATCGATTATGCTTTGGCCTCGTCAGTTTACTCAGTCTTCGATCTTACCAGTCTAATCACCCCGGCCCTATCCCTTACTCTTTCTCTCCTGTCAACTCACCCTCCATGGTGCATCTCGACGCCGTATAGCTTCCTTTTCCTCCCATTGAATCTCCTAGTCTTTTTGTTTTAAAACGTTCAACTGCTCAATACGCAACATGTCGGTGGCTCGAGGTCTTTGCAGGTTGCGACCAACTCACTTCATCTTCCTGATGTGCCTTTTCTTCTCTCAGCTTTGTCAGGGGAAGTCGTTTCTTGGTGGTGAGTGGTCCGTTATGCGTTGAATTCAATCTTCTAATCGTCCTAGCCGATCTGACATGGACCGCTGTGCGCAAAGAGCGGAATGATCTTCAACCAGATCTGACCGACTTACTCGCTTCCAGAGATATGGATCAAGACCCGGTCTTTGAAAGAGCCATGCACGTCATCGATAATCTCGCCACGCAGACGACCTGTCAACAGACTGCTGCAGCCCAGCTTCTTATTACTTGCAAAGCATCAGGAAAGAGCTCAAATGCCAAAGCAGTCAACCATGAGCTTCTCGAACGGAGCAAAACTGCGTACGCCGTGAGGGTTGCTGTGTGCGAGACTGGTGAGGGTCGGGCTACGATACCGCCGGCCTGCAGACCAGTTCTGGACATCCCCCGAAGGCTACAAGGCGAGATCGATGTTGTTAATGCAAAGACTTTGGCATCATGCCTCGAAGGACTTATGCTTGAACACTACTACTGGACAAGTTACAGCAACAGTCGACAAGACGCAAATATCTTGTGCCAGGCTTCGACGCTGGAGGCAACACGACTCGACGCTCTCCTCTCGTACCAAAAACTTGCCGAGCTTCTTCCAGAGTTTCGCGAAGTCCTGGAGTCAACTCGATCTCGGTGGCTTGGTTTTCTAAAACAACAGGAGCAAGAGGCCCAGAAGCTTGCCGATACGCAACAGAAGAATCATGCTGATCTCAAGACGCAACACGAAGAGCATGCGAAGTCTTTCAGGCAGGTAATGAATAATGCAAAGGAGGACCTGAATGCTGTTTCGCAGCAGTTACGTCAATATGTGGTCGAGACCGGCTCCGGTCTTGGTCACACGCATGAGGTAAGCTAAAGTTTCCTGCAATGCCGTCAGTTAAGCTGACTTACTGCTCTTAGACCTTGAGCCATGTGTTGTCTGACTTCACAATGCTTCGAGACTTGGTCGCCGAAGTGACGAGTGCTGCAGGGAAAACCAGTGCCGAGATCGCAGCAATCCATGCTGAAGAAATGCATAATGTCCGAGATATAGCTCTAGCCACTACAGAATCTCTAAACAAACTGCTAAGCACAGAAGCCACTCAAGTATAGGAATCCGGCGCCTTTATCCTGGAGGGATGTTAACCTGAGGAAATAGGGCATCAACGCATTACTTCAGCAATTCAGCATTGGTCTGGACGCAATCTCCTCCTCACAAATTAAACAGCTTGCGCGTCTTGACGAACAACTTCGACTGAGCGATGACCTCGCGGAGGCGCAGCGAATGAACATCGCCTTGGGTCAGGAGATGTATGACACTTCATCCGTTCTTTCTTCCCAGCTTCATACTGCGAGTGCCGCTGCCACGGACGTGTCTTCCAGGATCGACAAGGTCAACGAAGCACTCACCCGGGTCGAAGAGGCTTCGTCTGTGTTGAGCGCACTTTTTTCATTCCTCGCCCTCCCGACGCACATGATGCAACAGCTCCATCTCCGCCTTCTTATTCTGTTTTCCATGCCGGCTATTATACTATTCTTCTGGAAACCACGAAAATATCCTTACAGCGTGATGGCCTCCTACGGTATGCTTGTGGGACACCCGCTCCGGAGACACGCTGACGTTACCTAGTCTTTCTTGAGAGCCTGATCTCCATCTATGCCCAATACGAGAACGTAATATCGGGCTCGGTCCGGAGACTAAGCATCCGGTCTCAAGATGCAACAACCTGGGCTTTCAGTCATGCTGGGCAACATTACACTCTGCTATTTTCCGCTTTTGGGATCTTATTGGTCATGAGCTGTTATGCCATCCTGGTGGCATGCTGCAAGAAAGCTCGGCACTCACGGAAGCAGCTTTTGGTAGAATCCTCACATGGCAACGAAGACTTCCAACAGCTGTATGTCGGATATCGACTACGAGGTAACAAGCAGCTGTCTTCTCGATCGGCAGATCGTTTTCGTCGAGCTGCCACCGTTGCCTGAGTTTGGAAGCGGCAACATTTCACGACATTACCGCGCAGGCAACGGTGCCATATCTTCGAAATGCTCGACGTTAACTCGACACTTACAGTATGTCTTTACGAAATCAGCTATGGAAATTAAGCGTCCTTTTCTTCTCAGGCAGTTTTAGTTGATTTGATGCTTCCTTTGGTGGCCCTATCAGAGGGCCTAGCTGGTGATTGTCGACGGAGTATGTGCCGCAACAACCTAGCCCTCATCAACGAACATCTTCAGACAGATAAACCAAAGGATGGCCTAGAGCCGCCAACGCATGATTTTGGTACTGCTGCCGCAAGGAAAATTGACTTGTGGCCAGCACAGCACACTCAGCGAATACCTAGTTACAGTACAATGGTGCATGGCGGCCGTTCTTGACCTGGGACTCCATCGCTTATGTTGCGTGGGCACGTCGGGGTTCTGAACAGTAACCAGGAGCAAGAACCGATCCTAGTTTCGCGGCTTCGTGCCGTATCATTCCTAGAATTCCTCATGCGTACTTCTAGGTTTATTTGCCTGCCGTCAATCTCATTAAGACCAATCATTGCAAGGCGGCACCGTCATTAAAATCCAAGTGGCAGTAGCTGAGATTCATGCCCGTCCATGGGTTAGCACAAGCGCCCAACTCATGCACAATGTGTGACGTGGAACGAGGCTGCATTCAGGAGGCCTATCAAACCTGCGGCTTTCCTACACCGCCTGCACAGCATTATTGTGCAGCACCCCTGGTCTCGTCGAAGTCACCGACCTCACCGATTACACTTTTCAAAATGTCCGGCACAATGACTGCAGCATCACCTTCGAAGAACCAGTCACGATTTGTCAATTCCCTTGCATCCCCGCGGTCCATGTTGATGACGGCGACACGCGCACCTTTTCGGCGTGCCATGTCGGTGTAGCCTGCAGCTGGATACACCTTTGAGCTCGTCCCAATGACCAGCATCAGGTCGATGGCCTCGGGGTTCCCAAACCACTCGTCCACGTCACTCATGACATCTGTGGGCAATGTCTCCCCGAACCAGACCACCCCAGGTCTCAGGAGGTTCCTTCGGCACTGTGGACACCGCGGCAGGTCGTCCCGTCCCAGGGAAGGGATTTTGACGCCGATGTCTGAAATGTCAGCCCCCCGCAGTAACGAGTTCTTCTTTTGTTGCACAGCGTCCTTTAGCTTCGAGTCGGGCTCTTGGCCGTCGCCGTCGCCGGGAAGAGCCAGAGCAGGCGTGATGGGATCGGTGAAGTCATTCGTGCGATAGTACCCACATCCGTTTTCGTCCCAGCACTTGATGTCAAAGAGGTTGCCATGCAACAGTTTGAGCTGCGCGGGCGGATGGCCTGCCCGAGGGCTCAGTCCATCAACATTCTGGCTGAGGGTGATGAAGTTGGGGTTGCGTCGAGCGAGCTCTGCGAGTGCAAGGTGCGCACGGTTAGGCTTTGCATTGAGTGCCATGTGCCGACGGTAGCTGTAAAATTGCCAGGTCAATCCGGGGTCCGACTGGAATGCTTGCGGCGTGGCGAGCACGGTGGCATCGTAGGTCCTCCACAGTCCCCCTGCTCCACGAAAGGTGGGCAGACCGCTGGATGCAGACAGTCCGGCTCCCAGCAAGGCCACGATGCGTTTGGATGATTGCAGGTGCTTGACGAAAGATGCCACGTCGGTCGAAGGCATGTCGTGGGCTGCAGAGTGGTGGCTCATGGCAGATGGCTTGATCAGGATCTCTGGATACCGTAGTCCCTTGGAGGAGTGGTGTATGGACGGGTTGATGTCGAGATGGCGGTGTCGACGTGGTCCAAGATCAGATCAATCCTGCCGTGAATCACCTACCCAGGGAGGGATAAGCCCGGGGGGGGACTGTCCTTCATTGGTGACTCGTACGGTGTGTGTAGGGAGATGTGTGTCCTCGTACTGAGTATAGCCATGACCGTCTCTGACGGTTACATAACGGCAAATGGACGCTACGAATCGGAGGGGAAGCCGCACATGGCCCTGGCGCAATCACCAAATGCCACATGAGAACGTGATGCAACAAAGTCGAAAACACCTGCGCTGGACGCTCGAGGGGGACATGAGAGAGAATCTCAATATTCTCAGCCCACAAGAGTCTGATATACGACCATCTACTTATCGCCGTTTAGTCCTCTTCGCTTAGATTCCTCACACCACCTGCAACCCACCAGTTCACACCGCACGAGAAATTTATCCTCTACTCGTATCAGATAAGGATAAGCCCACCGCCTCGCCGTCCCCCTTCGAGTCCCATCTCGCCACCGATGTCGACTTCTCTCTCGACGCTTTCTCTGTAACAATCTCATACGATACCTACTCCGTGCCGAGGAGAGCCCAACTCGAGAACACGCAGCTACGACGCCATGGCCACCGACCGAAAGTCCCGCCTCAAGGGTCGACGAGTCAATGTTCTCGTTTTCGTGAACTGCGCCCTTGGCCCTCAGCTCCTTCCTTACCTCCTCCAAAACCCCGACCTGAATGTACGAGTCGTGTGTGACATGCCCAAGGCCGAGTATCAGTCGTACACGAAGTCCAGCGTCAACCTTGACCAGGTGCCATGGTTCGAGAACACGTCGCGGGACACGGGCCGAAATCAGCGAAGTCACACCATGATGCAAGCCCACAGACTGGCACGATGGGCTGACCTCATGTTCGTGATCCTCAACGCCCAGCTGGTTTCGGCCATGCTGAATGGTCTCGCCACAGATCTTATCCTGCACGTGCTGCGATGTTGGGATGTGACGAAAAGAGTTGCTCTCCTGCCTGAGATGAGCGAGGATCAACGGAGACACCCCATATGGAGGAAGCAATTGTCTAAACTTGAACACAAGTGGGAGTGGGTGCGCGTCCTGCCACCGGCAATATGGGACTATTCACCAGACATGCCCGGATTCACAATACATGGGCCAGAACCTATCTTCACCGACCCCGAACCTGTCATTGTATGGCATTGGGACGGTCCGGGAGAAATTATTGAGACCATCGAAAGTGAGGTTCAGAGCATCCTCCGGTCGACATCAAAAGCAAATGCCATGGTGCCGTACCCGTCACCCGCCCATGCCGCCTCGAAACCGCGATTACCTAGCGAGATTTGGACCATGATTCTCGAGAACGTGGGCGATTGGGAGCTTGCGACGGCGCTGGGCATCTACACACAACTCCCGATGCCACACGAGTGGGAGTCGTTGATTCCAGAGCCAGGCTCTAAGAAGCCTCCCTCGCTCGAGTTCGCCATCCTCACGCAGCCAGTATCTCAGATCAAGACGTACTTTACCAACACCACCTCCTCGCAGCCGCCGACTACGCTCTCGTCCATCGCCACCCGCTTGATATTTCGCTTCAGCATGACGGAACTTTTGACCTACCTCGCTCTCCACCAGAAGGACATTTTTTGGACATCATTTGGCCTGGCACTTCTGCCACACAAGGCGTCACTGATCTACAACTCGCCTACCATATTGACATGGTGGAAAGACTGCCCGGCCGTCATCAAGAAAGAGTATGGACCCGAGGCTCTAGATGGTGCCTCACGAGCTGGATTTGTCGAAGTACTGGACTGGTGGCTAGATTCTGGGCTGAAATTGACCTATACAGAGAAGGCCCTGGAGTCGGCGTCGGCCAAGGGACATGTTGAAGTGCTAGAGTGGTGGCGGGTCAATTCTCTCAAGCTGGCAGGCACGTCCCGTGAGCTGCCTTTGAAAGTCGGCAAATCCATTCTACTTGCCGCCCAGGCCGGCCGCACCAATAGCATTGAATGGTGGGAGAACAGTGGCATACCCTACGCTCATGAGGACGGCGTCGCTCGTTTGGCCTCGGCTCATGGACACGTTGGTGTTCTCGAGCTGTGGCATAGCTTCAAAGGAAGCAAGATGATTTTCGACAATCAAGTTCTCGTGGGTGCGACGAAAAACGGCCACGCGGGAGTGCTGCAGTGGTGGAAAGACGTGTCACGGAAGACAGGCTTGAGGGTCGAATACAAGACCTGCGATATCGAGGAGGCCATGGAAGATGCTGTCGGCGGTGGAGGCGAAAGTGAAGTCCGGGAATGGTGGAGTCGTAATGGGTTGAATCTAGGTGTTGGTACGGGGGAATGGATGAGGGTCAAGACATTATGATACGGTGCAAGGGTTGCTCTACGGATTCGATGTTATTTTCCCTTATCTTTTTTGGTGCCAACCTGGATGTTTTGAGCATGTGTTGCTGCTTGAGCGAGGTGTCTGGCGCGCAGCAATTGATGGACAGATTGTTTGGAAACCATGGCACATCATACTGATTTAGGGACCTTTTGTTTGCTGACGTTACGAGATTTCAGGAGTTACTGTAGCTCAGCTCAATGTCATGTTTGATTCGGCCACTCGAGTAAGAATTGCCCCGGGGTCAATAGGCATAACAACCACTGCGTTACTGGCATGATTCCATGAAACGCTCGGGCCGGGGAGTCGGCGAGGATGTCGTTAGTCATGCAACTGACGCTCTCTTGCAGGCCAAGCTGAGGCTGTAGTCCTGGGTTGTCCATAGCATTCATTGGTCATTGCGTATCTCTCGGCTGGAAAGCAACCGTGCTACGGGATGATGATGCACGAAGGAGAGAGAGAGGGTCGTCTGTTTGTCGTTGAATACATGCTCCACCGACTTTACGACTGGCCTCGGGCACTGCCAATCAAGTCACAATCTGTGTGGACTGCGCACTGGAGTGTCGAGGCTCACCAGACTGGACGGGGGGGCCGTACACATGTCCTGTGCTGCGATAGGCACCGACAAAAGGCCCCAGGGAGCTAAACCTACGCTACATACATATACGAACATCTTGACCTAACAAATCACCATTCAGCCTCATGACACCTCGGTCAGCACTCAGCACTACCTCCCCAGCCTTTGGTCATCTTTGACCCAATACCGCGGTTCCGGTGGCGCACGAAGTTACAGAAGATCCGTGCAGTCAAGCTGTCAAGTCCTAATAAGCTGATGGCCCTGCTAACGACCAATCAATCATGTTACTCTACCTGTGCTCATCATGAAGACTGGTACCGAAGCACCGGCGTCCCCCTGGGGCCTGGACTTCGACAGGCATCAGCATGAGGCAGTACACTCTGGAACCCCTTCACGGTTCCGGCCCTATCTCTCCACGTCAAGAAGACAACTGGCATGTGCTGCTTGCATGACTTCAGCTGGCTTTCACTGTTCTTTGTCCTTGATCTAGGTTAGTTGCTTCTCCTGCCAACGTCAAGGGGAAACGTGAGATCTTCTCGACATGTTCAATCCATCTGAGAGGCCTTTTGAGATATCTTCTTCACTTTTACCCTTCGTAGACCTGTCGGCAGATGAAGAACCAAGATGGCCTTCATGTCAACCAACCATCTCTGGCTTGATTCGACGCCGCAATCCAGCTCGATTAGCACGCCGTCAACATTTTCCGATCGGTGGCAGGGGAAACCAGCAAACAGCCAGGAGCAATTCCTGGACAACAGCCATACTCTCTCAGACACGGATTGGCCACAAGACATTTTCACCCGTGGCAAGTCGAAAAGGCCCAAGGCCTCAAGCTTCACCAGAACTCCCTCTCACCAGTCCAGCAACTGGCCACTCACTGAAAAGTCCTATCCAACGACGTTCACAAAGGATGAACTGAAGTGTCCCAAACCACGTCTATGGAAGACCATCCTCGTCCCAACGATCATCGTCATCCTGCCCATGGCGTGTCTGGTGGCAGGGCTGCTGGGTTTGATGTTCGGATATCGAGTCAGGTCAGACACGAGCCTGTTCCCCCAGGTATCCAACACCAACTCCTTGAACGACAACGCCGTGGTGCTCGTCAATTACTCGGCAACAAGAATCGCATTTGTCGCCTCGTGGGCGTCGACGCTAGCTCCTCTGCTAGCAGCCTTCGTCATGAACCTGATCAGTTATCAAACTGCTCTGAAGATGCTTCGTTCCTCCTCTGGCACCAACCAGCACGATCTGCCCTCGCCGTACCAGTACAGCCTTCTAGTCGGGCTCTGCCTAGCATCCATAGGAAGGCTAGGCAGGTACTGGGTCTACTCGACGGGAGAAGGGGTCATGATTCCCCCCGTGCTACGCCGTGCGGCTCGGAGCTTGTCCCTGACCCTGATTCTAGCAGTGATCGTTTTCGCAGCAGACACGGCCTTGCACTACACTACGACCACGATTAACTTTGATCGGATCGCAATTACACAGCGGTCGCACGCCTACGGTTTTGGCCTATCCGAGGCATGCTTGTCTCTCAACCGCGCTGACAACTTTGGCCTCCCCTGTTCTCGCAACGGACAGCTTGCGCAGGACGACTACGACACGTACGTGGCGGGTCAAAACGAAGTCTTCTTTCTGCAGCACGGAACCTCCAACATCTCTGAAGTTAAGCTGGTTCCAGCACCCGGCCAGCCTCCTGCAAGTGAGCATGGCAGCGTCGCTATCCTCGTCCCGCAAAGTCGAAACCTCTCGCCGTATCGCGACTTCCGCGCGCACACGGCCGGGGTCATCACGACTTGTGTCCCGATAAGTTCAGAATGTCAATGGAAGACCCTCGGGCCCGACGACACGTACAGCCAGTTCAACTGCACCGACAATTTCTACGGCGTGCTCGGCAAGCCGCCATCCATGACGGCGAGCGGCCTGGGCTTCAACGACTCGGACATTCCGCCACTGGGCTTCAAGCCTGGTTCGGGTCTGCAGTACTCGTATTTTACGGATGCGAACCTCACCACGCCCTACGACAGCACCGGCGCCCTCGGTCCCGTGTTGACGGACGCTCAGCTCATCAACCCTGTCTACTTTGCTGTGGCGGCACGGTTCGCAGCGTCGGCGCAACGGGCGGGGGTCAACATGGCCGACAACGACGGCGAAGACGGGGCCATCCACAAGGGACCGACGCAGAACATCGATTTCGTCCTGCGATGTCAGTACACGACGTACGGCACCGAGTACACGTGGGTCAACTCGACGGCGCAGGTCCACGCGCTCGCGCCGTCGCCCAACGGCACGCTCGCCGAGGTGTTCCACGGCTACCGGCTCGCGAACACCGACAGCGCCTTCGACAACGACCTGGGCGACGACATCCTGCAGGCGGCGCTGCAGCCCGACGCGGCCGCCATGGCCGACAGCTTCGCCAACAGCTTCTCGCAGCGAGTCATGAGCGTCATCGGCGCGTTCCAGTCCGCCAGGGCCAACGCCGAGGAACAGGACCGCACGCCGCTCCTCGTTGCCAAGGTCCCCAAGGCGCCCCTGGCGATCCTAGCCGCGTGTTGCATTGCCTACGTCATCTTCGGCGTCGTCGCGGCCACGTTGGCATACCGTGCTCTCGACGACGTCGATGTGCGCGATGTCGTCGCCCGCTTTTCCCTTGCCGCGCTGAGTCTGCACGCCTTTCGCGACGCCGTGACCGACAACGCCGCCATAGAGGTCGACATGGACACGGCTGGACACCGTGTCTTTGATGAGTGTAAGATCCGCTGCGAGACGAGCAGGGTCGGAATTGAAGGTGGTCCGACGACTGGCTTTGTGTTGAAGAGTCTGGTCTGAAAGGATGATTCTTTTCTGTCTGCGTACGTCCGGTTTAAGTTGTTGGATATAAAAAGTAGACTGGTAAAGTATATTTTTTACATGCGACACCGAGGGATTAGACCATGTCCAGGTGGTTCAAATGGGATATATGTATTAACGAGCCTGACCACTATAGACGGAGAAACACTCTTACCGAACGAGAATCACCAAGAGAACCGATATGCCGCACCGACAAAACCTTTCACTCCGTGATTATGTGCGACACGGAGTCCCTAGTACTACTATTGCTACTGGTCGCTCTCTGCAGGAGGTCCATGACACCTCACCAGTCGCGCGTTGGCCGGAGGGTTCCCCCTGCAACTCCACCAGGCTCTCGAGTCCCGCTCCAGGTCGCCGTCGCCTCGGACAGTGAGGATCATTTGTCGCATGCGCTCGGGGGAGTATTGCGGGTTTGACAAGTCTACTTCACCCGACAGGTCGGGAGTGCTGCCATCGTCGTCTCCTCCGGGCTCGTCGCCGGGCTCGTCGTCGGTCCGAAACATCAACAAATCGTACAGAGGATGCAGATTGCTCATCCGCAACACTGGCTCCTTCATCTCGTTCACCAACCAGATACACTTCTTGGTGGTGGTGGTGGTGTTGGTGGTGGTGGTTGACGATCGCCCAGGTTCTCGAGCTCCGTCGCCACTGCTGCCGCCAGCATCGGACATTTCTTCTGAAGAAATCTCAGGCTCTGCTCGCCAGACGGGGAAAAATGAGCATATGTACTCGATGGCGCAGAGTTCCTCGGCAGTCGCGTCGAATACGTCGTTGGAATACCAGTCCGCGGAATGATGACTGACCCTTATAAGAGTATTTCCTTCCATGGTCTACCAGGGGCGACTCTTAGATACGAGGAAAGTGATAGTCCTTCCTTCATCCGAAGAGATGACGGATGAAAATGAGAAAATAGAATACAAGTTTACAGAATGTGTTGAGTTACAAAACCCGCGAAAAAGAGTGTCTTCCGTCACATGCTATCATCCTATATTATATCTAATACGAGACACGAGACACGACTCCACAGGTAGAAGTTGAGAACGCCCGGGTAACATAAGTAACTCATCTGCCCTGACAAGTCGGTGAAAGCCTAAACTCTGTACATAAGTAACTAGTCGCCGTCATCTCAGACACGCTCGAAGTGTAAGGTAAACTCGCACTTTATCTAGTGGGGGGTGTGTGTGTGCTTGACTGTACATGGCTCGAGACTCACCCACGTAGCCTAATCATACTCAGGGCGAGAATAAGTCACTCATTTCACTGCGACCAAACCAAACCCCCCTACAATATGCCGTTTGTTAATCTCTACAGGTCTACGTAAGCCATCCGTAGCCCTGACACAAGCGGCACATTACCGACATTTAGATGACGTGGCGTCGAGTCTCCCCCCTCCCCCCCCCCCCCCCCCCGGGGGGTGTTGTTCCCCAGTTCTCTCCGGGATACGGGCAACGTCAGCACTCCACTGCATGCGAGGGGACGAGGTGCGATCGTTTTTATCGTGATATTGTCAGGAAAGCTGGTAGACAACGTCGAAGTCTTGCTGGTGTCGAGATTGGAGAAGTATCAACTTTCACACCACCTAGATAGGATGGATGGAGGGAGTCTTTTCGATCCCCACCAACACGAGGTTAGAACGTGTAACGATAAATACAGTAGTATATTGAGAGACGGAGCGCCACACCACACTGTCTGTCATTCCTCTACGTCGAGTACGTCGAGTAACTTCCTGATGCTGCCCTGGTCGCTGGTTTTCCAACCACTGGCACTGCTCGTCGTTCCGGTCACAACTCATCTCGACCATTGCTTTTCTTTGGGGTTGGCTTTTGCCGACTCGGCCTCTCCCCCGTCTCGATGCGCAGCCCCTCTTGCAAACCAGTCAGGTACGCCTTGTTGACGTTCAACCCGTCGTCGATCCTGGCCATGAACTTGAGCCCCAGCAGGATCTGCTCTTGCTCCACCAGTCTCGACCCGTCAATCACCTGGAAACTCTGCTCGAGTGCAGTGACACCACCACCACCACCACCGCCGGCGCCATCCTTCTCCCCCGCATCCTTCTCGGACCCAACGATCACGTCGAGGACGATTTGGAAACCTCCGCTGTGATCGTCGTATTTCAGCTCGCCGATGCGTCCCAATCCGCGCACCAGGTCTGTCGTGACGAAACTCTGCTCGACGGTGAGGTTGGTCGTCGCGAGAACGGCCACGGGTTCACCTGCTGCGTTCTGCATCACAAGGCCCAGCTGCGAGTCACTGCCAGCGTCACCAGCGTCCGAAGGTGCCGCTGTTCCAGACCCGGGCGTGTCGCAGCAGATGGCCTGGATCCATGCCGGACAGCTCGCTTCGCAGTGACACGGGCAGATGAGGGGACCAAACTTGTGCGGTTCTGGTGGGTCACTGTCGTCGTCGTCGTTGTCATCGTCGTTGGAGCCTGGCGTCGAACAGCACACGGCTTGGACTGCAGGAGGACAGTCAGAACCACATCTGCATGGGCAAGTGAGTGGTGATTTTGGACTGGGTGTTGGTGTTGGAGTTGACGTCGGACTCGTGCTAGGGTTTCCTGATGATGAAGAAGAAGAAGAAGAAGAAGAAGAAGAGTTGCCCGGTGCTTCCGGTGGCCATGGCTTAGGGCGTCGTACGCAGCAGGCCGGATTACAACCGGCCGGGCACGCCTGACAAGACGCCGGACAGCGAGACAACGGCCATGCGCCGTAGACAACATCGGCCCATTTGAAAGGGCTTCCAAACACAGCTAGATCGAATGTCTTGGTGGGTGTGTCGGTGGTGGTGCCAGAAGGGACATGGCCATAGTCTTGTTGTTCAGCGAAAAGGGCCTTGTACTTCTGGACCTTGGCTTGGTCGATGTCTTGCGCAGCAAGGGCGGGTGCGCTCGACAGGGTGAGAGAGGCTGCGACAGCCTTGAGAAGAGTGTTGACTAGCATCTTTGAAAATCAGAGACCGGCGTGAGTATGGCCAGCTATTCGATTCGAGTAATTCGTTCAAAGACGGTTTGGTTCGTGGTGATACAGAAACTGTAGTGGAGGTCAAGAATATATCATATTATCCATTGGTATCTCTGCTGACCTTTATCTTATTCCAAGCCCTCAAGGCTGTAGGCCTATAATTAAGTACAGCCATGCGGTGAATCTGTCGAAAGCGCATGGCCGGTGAGGAGGACATTCCACGCCAGCTGAGCGTCAGTCTGGTATGTGTGGACACCTTCGTGTTACATTTTGATATCTTTGGAAAGAAACGCATGTGATACAATAGCGCTCGTCCAGCCGTCCAGTCAACCTTTCTCCTGCTGGGACTGGTCTTAGGCTCTCGATTCAATAGCAGGACGACTTTCGCTTGTTGATAGGTGGACGGCGTCTGAGCGGGCGTGACGGGGGGGGCCAAGGTGCACCGTAAAAAGTTCTCTGGCGACCATGAATAACGAGAGACAGACCCGGGGGCATGGACTCAGTCGACAATCACCGACAGTCGTTTGGGTGCTTTTGCAATCTACGCACCGCCCCCGGTTGCACTAACTAACTAGTTGGTAACGAAACCACTGCGTATCCATACTTGTTCAGGGTGTTTCTCAGCTGTGTGTCGTCGACCGAGTCAGTCCGGCTGTGCGCCACTGGACTCTGCGATAGAGAAACTCCGGTGCCCCTACCGTGGACTGTTAGTAGCCCTCGCGCTTGGTCACTCCACCGACGATAACAAAGATATTATAACTAATCGGATCGTCCAGTGGAGAACTGGGAGAGTAGTGATCGGCAATTGACAGACAGCACAAGGCTGACAGGGGCCCGCCCGGACAGGACAGTATGTGTATGTACTCGTACAGTAGGTATCCAGGAGAGGGGGACTCACGAGTAAGCCTCGCTTAGTATACGAGCCACATCAATACGACTTGGGCCATCCCATTGGCCTGCCTCGTATTGCAATTGATACCTATGGAGAGACTTGCGCGACAGTAAGGCGTCCCACGATGCCCAGGCCACCGATACCCCTGCGCATGTTCCCAGCTTCCTTTCAGCTCGACCCTTTCCAGCCTGGACCAAGTCGCAGTCAAAGGTTTCCGACTCTCGGAGTCGATAATGATAATGATAATAATCATAATACACCATACAACTTCATGCAGCTAGAGAACCCTGGGGGGCTAGGCCGGCGAGCAACGAGCCAGCCACACGGGCCCCGTAGGGCTATTGTTATCACAAAAGTACTTTTCACGTCTTGGTGGCCGAGATTAAGCGTCCTACCCTGCTTCATGGCGTCAGAAAAAGCACAGCCAGTCGAACAATCAACTACTGTACGAATGAGCTGCTTGTTATCGGCCTCACTCGGTAGACTCACCAACGATGTGCCGTGTACCGATGCCCAGGGTGACAGACCAGGGGCAGATGGATGAAATCGCAGAGATCGGAAACCAACTCCTGCAGAAACACACTACGTTGATTACCACTGCTCTTGGTCAATACCCCTGGGACGTTGTATGCCCTCGCCATTCAAGGCTTGTTAACTGCTCTCTACACCGTCCTGGTCTGCAAAATCCCCAAGACACTCGCCAGGTGAACATCCTGTACTCCTTCCTACAGTCTACGCCCGTCCAAACAAGGTAGAAAAGAAAATGGATCAAGGAAAATGAACATGGTGAGGAGAATTCGAACGACTGACTTTGTGCTTCTAAAGCTCCATCCTCGCTCGTTCCTCTAGCTCCGTTGCATCAATTCTCATCATGTCGTAGACCTTCATGCTTTCGTTCGTCGATTAATGTAGCATTTTCTGTTTCGTTCCAATCTTCCAATAACGCCGATCATCAGATGCCTAGTCGAAAACGCCAGCCTGACCACCCAACCAAACCGCACCACCAAAAGTACATCTTCACGTCATGTCATGATCCAACCTTGCTTTCATGGACTCTGTAGGTCTTCAAAATCTTCTGTGCTCAATTCAGCCATCTCGCTGCTGTTCTCCTGCCATTCTGTGCTCAATGTCTCCGCTTCGGCTTCCGCCTTCGCTCGAAGAGCTGCCATTGTTGTCTGGATGCTTGCGACTTGATCTTCATCTTGTGCAGTCTCAAGGTCAAAGTATGCCAAGCAAGTCTCGACCACGTCAATGATCTGATGCACTTGCCCTGGGAAAAGCGGCGAGCCTCCCCTGCTTCGCGATGTCAAGAATTGAGTATGAATGTAGGCTTGCGCCTCGCGTGCCAACTCCTGGACAAGGCCCCGGAGTTGGCGATGAAACCGAGGGTCATCCGATTCCGATTCTTGTAAAGGATTGAAAAGCAGTTTCTTGAGCAGCTCTGTCGTGGCATGTCGAATATGGGTTTGTCCATCAACGGGACACAAGAGAAATGTGGGCCCCCAATGAGGGATAGTTTTCAGTACTTCCTCTTCTAAAAACCCAGCCTCTTCATCGAGGGACTGATTTTCCAATTTGAGGACTGCCTCAACAAAGCCAAAGTACTCCCGAGCATATTCGACTCCCACCGTAGAGATGCTGTCCAAGGCAGATTGTACCAGATCAATGATACGAGGCTCCGACTCACATTGTTCGCAGAAGGTAACAATCGGGTCCAGAAAGGTAAGCGCAATATGAATCAGTCTGTCGTTCAGTCCTTTATGAAGAACTTCCGAAAGAGCACCGGCAAGAATCGGGTCTCGTGCGAGACAAGTGACCAGCTCATTGACTGCAGCGGGGTTCTGTTGGCCCGCTATTAGTCGCAGCACCCATTCTAGGTTGGGAGGCATTTTGCCAACTCCCAGGACTTCCAGCTCACTGGGCGTCAAGCCTATCTTCTTGTCGGTCAAGCGGTAGTCGCCATCGGGAATGTTGTGTAGATCAACTCTCAACACAAGATTCACCAAGAATCGAACAAGTAAGCCATGGTTGAATGGTCGGTTCTTTTCTCGTGCTGCCAGGTAGACGCCATACCGCGCCTTTAATCGCTTGGAGATTGGGAAATCGGAGTTGGTGACATGGATGGAGATGATGTCAATGCACTTTTCCAAGAACTCTTCGTCAAGCAAGATCACCACTACATCGTCCCCAAGTCTCTGCAGGGCCAGAAGAATCCCGAAATACTCAGGCCAGCATCGACCACTCCTAGTTATCGTATCCCATGATTTGGCGAGCTGAGCAATGGCGGATTGTAGCCAGCGCGAGTAATTGGCTGTCAGTTGAGTCCGGTCGTCCTCCGTAATCTCAATGCTCGATTTGAGGGCATGTAGATGACTAAACACGAGGGTGAATAGATTTGCATATGCTTTCCTCACCAATTGATATGGGCTTCGAGTGATGACATCTTCCAGAACGCGAGGTGTCGCAAACCATTCAGCAACCACCTTTGCACAGGCAGGACAATTCTCAGCGTACTGCCCTACCAGCTTGAGGGTCTCCTCAACAGCCGGATGATCCTTCCAGCGAGACGAGATCTGATAGACATAGTCCAAAGCCATTTCCAATGTGCTCGTTTCAATTGCATGGTAGTCACTGCATTTGGGTCCAGATACCATCCTCTCCAATAGGTTAAGGACAAATTGTGCATGTGTACTGTCTTGGACGCAGTACGATCGTAGGAAGAGTTCATTTTGCTGAGCAATGTGATGTTCCATGTTGTATGGTAAGGAGAGGCGGACAGGATTTATGGTGTCATGCTGGCGATACTGTGCTTCAAATCTTTCAATACTCGATGTTCTCTGGTAGAAGAGCATGTATGCACTGTAAAACTTGGGTAGATGATAGAAGCCGGCATCAGCATTCCCTCCAAAACAATTGTCTCGCATTTGGCTGGGATCGAACACCGTGACATCTTGGTCATTGAACTGAACCCAAGAATCCGCTACAGGCTTGCTCGACGGTCGCTGACGAATGAAAGAGTAATAATGCCCCGTGTCTGCCGTACCCGAGTGGACTATGACGCCGGTGAGCTGAAAATAATCTGGTTCCCCGTCACCGTCGTCACTGAGGCGGGCGAGGGTGTACGGTGCCATGTCGAGGGTATCTGGGAACTGGAATTCATCATTCACTTTGGTCCGCATTCCTGTGAGAATGTCGTAGTCGAAGCGTTTCAGATTGAAAATCAAGTTGTCAGGGACATCCTTTAGGCATGAACGTTTGACAGCATCCACGTGGCGTCCACAAGCAGTGCACGAGTACTTGTTCTCACCCTGGAGAACTTCGCCCTCGACGTAAGCTCTGAGACTGTCCTCAAGACGCGCTTTCCCCTTGATCTCGACTTGGACAGCGGAAAAAGGTTCCAATCGCTCAGAAATGTGTTCGCATTCTTTCGATTTGATTTGCTGCACCAGTTGGCCCCCATAGATGGATTTGAACAAATCTCTTGCTCCGTGGTCAATCTGGCTCTCGAGGCGGTCAAACAGAAGGTTGAAAAACTCGTCAACGTCCATTTGAACCGAAACGTCGATTTGATCACCTTCATAGGTTGTTATTGCTTCCACGGCGAGAGTGGGGTCGATGGACTTCTCGTACGAGTTCTGCATGTAAGCAAACACTTTTGAGAGCTCTTTTACAAGCTTGTTCCGGGAATCACTGAAGTTTTCAACATCCAGGAAGAATTCTCGGAATTGTAAATTCATGAAAAGCTGAGTGAACAATGAATTGAGGTAGCAGGTGTTTGACAAATTTCGAAGTCCCGCATAGCCAACCTCGGTGCGTAGACTCTGGCGTTCATGCACATACATAGGTTCAAAAAAATCTCGTTCAAGGATGGCGGAATCCTGGAGTTTCGCAAGAATCGTCGCCATGTCCTGTGGACCTTGAGAGAGCGCTAGCAAAAGATTGTACAGACCCTCGCGAACAGTGCTGTCCAATACGGGCACCGCAAGAGATGCTTCGCTGAGAACACCGCCCACAGACAATGGGGGCAGAAGCAGGCGGTCAACAATCTTTTCTAGCAGTCGGTGGCTCGGAGGCAATAAGTCGTTGCTTTTCAACAATTTGCAACACTCGTAAAGAAGCTTTGTCAAAGAACTGACAACATGGTCCCTGGTGGGCTGGCCGACTGTCTCGCGATGGTCGTGTTCTAGCAGCATGGTGCTCCATTGGACGAAGTGGTCGTGAATTGATCCGATGGTAATGGACTTGCCTATCCTTCTCAATATCACGAGAACCGCCTCGGAAAGTTCGGCGCACCGCTCAGGGTACGTGCATATATGAGACAGAGCCTTGACCAAGGTAGTCCAAAGATGCGATAAGCAAGCTTCGACAGCACTTGCAGGAAATCTCGAACGTGCTGCTCGCGGGTTGTTGATCTTCAGATGGATTTTGGTCCCAACAGCTCCCGTAAGACCCACGACCACTTCTAACAAGGAGTGCCGAACTTCGGGTCGACCATCCGCAATGAAGGCAAGCATAAGTAATTCCTCGAACTTGTTATTTGCATCCACATGCTCCCAGACGCGGTCGTCATGCAAACAAGCTTCGGTGAAAGCCTCCATGATCATTTTGGCCATGGACGCTGGAGCAACCTCGTTGTTGGTCGCATTATCAGCCTGCAATGTAAAATGCAGCAATCTGTAGATCTCTGATGCAAATCCTTGACGATCCTCGATGTAATCTTGTGAAGTCGCCGCCGGAACCTTAGCACGAAGTGCTAACAGAAGAGCCTGAACAAGCCAATGTGCTATGGACATCTGAAGTGGATTGTTGGCGTCTGACAACTCTAATTTCGGGAGGACGGCCAGGATGGTCTGAATGCTATATGTCAAGAAGAGTGTGTTTGGATCAGAGCTGAATGATTCGTCTTCAATACAGGCTAACAAGGCTCGGGCGCAATACAAGAGCTTGAAAGGCTTCTTGGGCGGAAGGAGATCAGTGGGGCTCTTCTCTCTGGACCGGATCAGTCGAACAAGCTCAGACTGCGCAGGAAACAGACTCAGGAAGGTATACACCTCTCTAGAGAGGCGTTCATCTGCGTCTAATAGGTCGTAAAGATCGTCGAAGTGATGCATGATCTTGTCGTCCACAGGAGATGAGGCACGTGTTGTGCGCGTGGGCACTTTTTCAGAGGCGTTGGCTGTCTTGTGGACCATGAATAGGGCTTGAGAGGCATTCAACTCAGCTAGGGTCTTTTCGCAGCCTGCAAGCTCAATCCCTTGGCCCCAGTGGTAGATCGCAAAATCCGTGAAGCCGCTAGCATCGGCAATATATTTCCAAAGCTCGTTTCCTGTATTCTCAGAGCCAAAAGTAACCTTTTGCTTTTCGGGAATCACGTATCTACTGCCGTAGACTTGTATCGAGACTTCGATCTCGTCGCCTTTCTTCAGAAGAAAGCCTGGTAGACGTTGAGGCTGTTGACTTGGAGTTGGACTGTACCGCGGGCGCGATTTCATCCCTTCCAAGAATTTTCTCAGAAATAGCAACGATCTGTCGAAGCGTAGCTCTTCGGCGCGAATTTCTTGTTCAGACGCAATGATGGCCATCGGTTCGTCCTCGCCGCTTAGGCTTTCATCAGCATACGATTTGAGTTTTGCAGCCGATGCCATGACTTGCTGGACGCAACGATCGACGAGAGAAGAGTGCGTGGACTCAATTGCCTCTCTCGATTGTCGTGTGATGAGCTGGTGATCCAGATATTGCTGAATGATGAACTCGGTAGCTTGGGTCTCAACCGTGTCGGATGGAGCTTCCAGCATAACCCTCCATATTCTGTCGATGCCTGGGATGACTACAACGTCCTTGACATCCGGCGTGGTATGGCCAGAATGCCGAATAGTATACGACACTGAAATCTTCAAGAATTCTAGCACAGTTTCGTCATAGTCTTGTGGCCCTAGACCCTGCACAAGCTCATTGATAATTAAATCCAAGACTGGATTTTGATCGTTAACCTGCCTTCTTCTCATCACGCTGATCAATGTCTCCCAGGCCCTCGCTCGGACTGACATGGGCAACTGCTTTGCGGTGAAGAATGAGCTCCATAATGATTCGATTGACGACTTGGAGAACATTGTAGGTGCCAACAGCATCAATGAGTAAAGGAGAGTCGCGCGCACGTCATATGCGACTTCAAAGAATGTCACCGACACATTGTGTTGGAGCATTTGCTGAAATTCGGTGGTGAGGTGAGCAATGTCAGCCACGAGAAGCCCGATCAAATCGAATTCCGCAATGACCTCGGAAAGTGATTGTCTCATGATTGGAACTAGAACTGTCAGAACAAGAACATCACCAGAGGAGTATTCTTCATGCGACTTCAAGGACTCGGCGGACTCTCTGATGATCTGGTGGAGCTCTGCCTCATCCACGGTGATTATACTGGCATCGAGAAGGCCACCGAGCGTTAGCGATGTACCCAGGTGTCGTGGAAACTCTTTACGAATGACCGCGGCTTGTTCTAGGGACAGATTCTCATCTAACGACGCTTCTCGCAAGAGCCGAACCAAGAGACGCCGTATCGTAGGGTCTGAGGGTTGTTGTGAGGTAGACTCGCTGTAGCCTCGGATTTTTTCCAACAGGCCAACAGTGAACTGCAAGACATGAGTATCAAATCGCTGAAATGGATAGTCCGCCAACTTCTTGCAGATGTAGCAAAGTGCGTGAAGGTCATACACATGGCAATTAGATAAAAGGTTGAACACCTCATGCACAGTTCGGGGATCTTGACTCTCAGCAATTGTCTTCCAGATAACGTCTGTTGTGGCGTCTGTGTAGGTGCCAGAGACACAGAGAAATCCAACAACGTTATGACTGCGGCGTATCAGTTGTGGGTGAGAGTCAACACCTATGATGTAGTCTATGAGTTGATTTTGCTGGATGAATTTGACGAGAAATCTAACGAGAGGATCGGTGGTTGGAGCCTGGGGTCGATTGAGGATACGTTCCTTGTAGACCTGAACAAGGTCATTCGACATGTTCTCTACGCCAAAAACTCGCAATTCCATGCGCCCGTGAGTGATGAACTTTCGCAGAGTCTTGAATTTCCAGGCTTGCGGCATGGTGCTTGGAAGATCGGTAAGGTCGCCATCAACAAAGCCGACTCCGGCCGTGGCAACAATATCTTGACCAATCTTGGGAACCTCAACAGCAATGACACCAACAATGGGCATGAGTTGGTCGATAATCTTTGGAGCACTCTCAAGGTTCAGCCATGGTGCTTGCTTCACAATGGCTTGCTGTATGATATCGTCGGCCTTGAGCATAATCTCCGCGACAGCAACTCGAATGCAGTCGATCTGAGTAAAGTTGGAGGGCTGAAATATGGGTTCTGCAGCTGCTGCTGCACTCGTTAAAGGCTTCATCGCGTAGCTTGTCGCCATCAACAGGTTGATGAGCAACTTGACGAGATCCTGTTTCTTGGACAGGAATGGAGTTATTGAAGACAGGAGCTCGGAGACCGATGCTAACAAAGCCACCTCACTGCCGCAGATACGATCAAGCACCGGCACCAGGAGCTGAGCTATCTCAAACCCCATAGTCCCCCGGAGAGCATCATAGAAGGGGATTCCTTCTGGTTGAAGCATCCAGATCAGCGGCTGGTAATAAGGCATTGACTTCACCGCAAAATCTTTGAAGTCTCGAGCATCGGCATCTGGGGATAGATCTTGAACGTGTCTGGCATCGTACTCCATGATGAGCTTCGTGACGCGGGCATAGGCGACAAAGTATTCGATGAGGTCTTCTACCCGAGCCTCAGGTGGAGGGCCACTGGTGCGTCGTAGCAAATTCTCAACCAAGCCTGGCAAATACTGCCAAAAATCACGGTCTTCTTCGAAAAGTCTTTGTGGGAATTCCACACATGTGTTGACAAATTCGACCATCCAGTCTTTGACCTTCGAGAACAGTTCTCCGTCTTGGGCGCCCCCGTACTGAAAGCGGTTGGCTATCTCCCCGACCGCTCGGCGAGCACTACCAGGGCTATCTCCAGCGTAGGGAAATGTGTGATGGACATAATGGGGCTGCATTGATTTGGGTATGGCCGCACTGGCAGAACCTCCGATTCGGGTCGTCCATCTTGTCTGCGTGGGATCTCGGTCAAAGTCCTCCACCTCTGCTATCTCAATCTCCGGAGACTTGCTTGGAGACGAAGAAATCGAGATGGTATCGGGTTGTTCGTGCGTGTTCGCTTCTACATCGGACAGTTCCGCGGTGGACGAATGGCTGAGGTCTTCAGCACCGTCCATCCCAGTACCATGCGCATGTGAGGTAGGTTGATTTGGAGTTAGGCTGGTTTTGGACTTTGCCGTGTCTGCGAGGCTTTGATTTGGCTCAGTCACAGATTGGGATGAAAGAGGACGGGTTTGGATCGTGACTCTGCTGGTTGGAGACATGGCAGTAGCAATGACCGCAGGTCGAGGTGGTAGCGGCGGAGTTTGATGAGGACTTCCTTCCAGTGCAGGCATGTTTTCATCCACCAATGTCACCGAAGGAGCGAGCGACGGCTTTTCTGTTTGCTGAAGATCCGACATAACATGCGTCTCGTCAGGCTTGCTCTCACTCAGCCTCGGGCGCTTGTGCTCATGCTGGGGCAACCCGGACCCCTCAGTAGAGTCACTCCGATTGCGAGCGGAAGAATCAGACGTTGAGGACGACATGTTATGTGAATATCATCTGGACGGTCGCGTCACCAGTTCAGATGAGAGCGGTGTGAATGAGGCTGAACTGAAGGTGAAGCAGAGGATGGATGGCACGATCAGTGAGAGGTCTTGGCGTTGAGAAGGCCACCGTTTGTAACGAGGCAAACTGTAGTCGACCACCGACTCTGGCTGCCTGGTCCGCGAGCAACTGAGCACTCCAGGGGACAGTCTGTCGCCAGCGACTCAGAGACGGTGCGTTAGGATTGACAACGATGCTGATGGTGATGGAGATAAATCCACCTGTGCCATAATGGTTTTAGGCTCAGGACATGGACGTTAGCAATGATGGAGGAGGCGGGGCAGCAGGAGAATGATGTTTGCTCCCGGCAATCAGAGATCCTGTTTGACAACAGAAGAATTCTTGACGTTGGCCCCGTGAGCAAAGATAATGCCGATTGATTCCAATGGTAAACGAAAACAATCAATATGTGATCTGATCTGTTAAGCAGGGATGGAAGATGTTGAGGGTTTGCTTTGACCAGGCTGCAGTGGACAAGACGGATCAGGTTGTTAGGGGCCAACTCTAAAAAAAAGCCCTCGTCAGTCAGCGGGGTTTTTGACGCGTCAAGGGCGCGACTGAGGGGCTCAACAGGTGAATCCCGCGGGTTTCCAGTTAAAAGACAGCGCCGCCTAAGAAGCCCCGTTTCACCTCTGGTACACGGCCCTAGCCAGCGTGCGCGCGCCCTACAAAGTACAGGTTTCTCTACCTATAGGCAGTCCGCCTGTCGATGCAATACCGAAAGTCAATCACCCACGTCATCAATTTTATTTATCAGGATCCGGACTACCGTTTTTTATCTCCGCCTGTGTTTCCCACTGCCTGCGCCAATGCCCTGTACCTTAAAACGAAAACAAATGTCCTCCTCACACGACTGAGGGTGTATCGTTTACATACGAAATACACATGGATAGCCGTCAAAAGAGAGCAGTCCATGCAGTAACCCTACCCTATCCTGATCAGAAATGGTGCCTGTCCTCCGTAACGTCACAGTTCGACTTTCGCTAATTCTGACCTCAGGCCACAGCTGTCCCGAGAACATGAGCAAGCCGCCATTAGCCTTCTCCTCCCATTACTACAGCCTGTTGGCGACTTTAGACGAGATCATGTTCGACGATCCAGAGGCAAAGGACGAGCTGGGAAGAACAGATCCATACAAGAGCAAACCACAGACCAAGAGCAGATGCCCGAGATACATGGTCACCTCACCGTAGGATTTAATAGTACCATTCGAAGACTTCAAGCTCTAGCCAGCCACAGGGAGCCTTCCTCTCTTCATCCTACAAAATCAAACCTCAAACAATCCCCAGACCTTCCTGCAGCACTCTCAGCAGTGTTTGTTTGTCGCGAGAATCTCCCCGACATATTAACATCCTCCCTGTCCCTGCAGGTTGCGACTTCTGCTCCTCAATCGACTCGCGCTAAGCTAATCCCTGTCTCCCCGCAGTCAGAGACGAAGATAGCACGAGCACTAAACCAGCCTCGCGTGGGCTTACTCGGTGTGCAAAAAGATGCTCCTGGTTCCGACGCTTTGTTGCGCTGGGTGGCGGACAATGTGGCCTTGGTTGAGATTCCCTGGCTAGAGGAACTGTCGAACTCCACATACTTTCCGGTCACTGTGAAGACTTCTGAGGCGGCGAAAAATCAAAAACACATGACTCGGAAGAGGAAAGCAAAGGAGATAGGCGCCGGATAGAGATGACCATGTTGCCATATGACTACGATCACCGAATAAAGGGGATTCGCACCGGGACACGATTGCGGTAATCCAGATACTGTTGGCCGAAGAAGGAGACAAGATGACGTTCCTCGTCTGGATAAATAAAGTCAGCACTTCAAGTGTGTATGGATGACAGCAAGGGCTCGACTTACGCTTGATGCGATGGTTGAAAAATTTCCACAAGACCACAGCATATGCTACCAAACAAAATCGATTTCCCAGCAATACCTGGGTCCCAATTCCCCACCAAAAGAATCCGAAATAAGACGGGTGTCGGGAAAATGCATACACACCGTGGGTTACCAAGACATGATCAGAACGCTTCGTCCACTGGACGACGTGGTTGAAATTGGTATTGGCTTGCTTCATGGCAGTGCTTCTCACGAACTGGCCAACGGCAACTAGAATGATACCCCACCCGACGCTTAGAGCTGTTGGAACACCGAGAGTGAATGAGGGCATGGGAAAGGGCAGGCTTAGCCACTGCGGCTTGTATGTCGAGTGCAGCCAGTAACGGAGTAATACCTCCAGTACTGCCGCAGTGTGCGCTGCAGCATAGGCCAGACCATTAGAAAGTAAAAGATACGACGAGATCGATGCTTCAGGAGGGTTGTATCGTGCTGTCATGTCGAATTCCAAGTAGTGAAATAACGCCAGAATGGTCACGAAGCACGGCGCCCGCCAAAGTCCGTAGCCCCAGTAAACGAACTCGATCGTCAAAAGTGAACAAAGGCCCAGTGCAATGCCTAGGCCGAAAGCCCTTATCGATACTCCTGAGAGTGACCTCCGACCTCCGGGCATGTATGCAGGAGGAACGTAGATAGTCGGCGGCTGCGAAGGACCGAGACCATTCTGATGTTCGTGACGGTGGTGATGTTCATGCAGCTCCAATCGATCTCGTGGGAATTCGTGGATAATGCCTGGTGAGGCAGGCTCAGAGGAATCAGACATTCTTGCAGTCAAGGAGCCCGGCTGACGCTCGTTACAACGGAATAAGAGTCTGCGGAGACGTGATGCATGTCATGCTTGAAAGGAAATCACCGAGGATTTAGAATGCACATCGTGGACGCAAATCAAGCATTTATCAGGAGCACAGTAAGAGTGAAATGGATTTTTTTATCGTTGTTGGCACCGAACAATCAACGTTTTGGCGACAATGACAAGTCGTCCATCCAACCGGAATAGGCACAAGGTTTCTCCGTGCCGAAGAATGTTGGCAAACAAAGAATGACTTACCTCAGCCTAGTGAGCCTGAGATATGTCACATTAGTTATTGAGTTCTCGCCTCCCTGATTTCTGGCAAACACTGGTAAGACTCCATGTCACTACGTGCATGTCCTCTACTGGTCAGAAGCTTAACTACATAATGCGGGAGATCAACATAGTGACCCGTGCAGTCGACTCAATTGTTCTGCAGGCTTGACAGGGCCGCCGGGGACCATGAACAGGCACAGCGTATCGTCAGACATGGTGAGACGCTCCACGGAGATGTGATCTGGCGAGGTCGAAGTGCCTAGCATAGCTTCCTGAAAATGTCTCCTCTTCACCCAACTTCCTCATGGCCAGCTAGGGGTTCATTTTGACCCTGGCTACTCGGTGACAACTCTCCGACCTTACTAACCGACTCGAAAAGCACACGACCAGACCATTCATAGCGAAATTTGAACGCCTGCACAAATCCACGCCAACTGTGGTTCGACGAGGTCCCAAAGCCCAGAACTTGGAAAGCTCACCACTATCGGGGGACACCTACGGAGTGTGAGGCAGTGTACAACGTCCTTATTGGTGTCGAGTCCTCAGACAGGCCATACCACCTGAGGATATAACTGTTGCAGCTCAGCAACTTTCCTAAACCCTCCGACACCCATGCATCAAAGCCGGAATTGATAATCGATTCCAAGTCCGCCTTTGTCACAGCCAGACCTCGTAATCAGGAAAGAAACGGCGGTGAATCCGCTCCGCGTAGTCGATGATACTGGGAAACGTCTTGACGAGGGATCGTGACTCCGGGTTACTGGTGTACATCTATGAGCATGTGCCACCTCTGACTTGAATATCCGTCCAGGAAGCGCACAATCTTACCTTTCACTGACAAGAGCAGAGACGATAAATCCGAACAATGTCGCATCTGCCTCGGTTGGTGCGTCGCCACCCAGAATCCACGCTGGCTCGGTGGCCATCGCCGGCTTCAGTCTCTGCCTCAGCACGTTGTCGATGGACTGCCAGACCTCTGTTTTTAGTTTTCGGACCTCTTCGTCGCTGAATCGCCCAGTTCCTTGTCCATGCAGGGTGTGTGTTACCCCCCGGTGTATGAAGAATCCAATGACGACGCGCATCGGGTACGGGACTGCCCACAGGGCCTTGTCGCGCTGCACGTAGTAATTTTCTAGCCACTTCTCCCGCATCTTCACGTCGTGGTCAGACCTCTGTGTGTGTGTGTGTGTGTGTGTGTGTGTGTGTGTGTGCAAATGGATCTCTTGACGCAACTTACGTTGTAAAAGCAGAGTTTCTCTTCGCACAGAGCCCTGATGGCGAGGTCATTGAGTTTATGCTCGTCTGTCAAATTGAGGTTGAGCTGTGAAAGGCAGTCCATGCTCTGCAGTCGTTCAATGATAAAGGTCGTGTCGCCCAGCAGGTCAGGCACGGTGCCGGCATCGTTCTGGAGAGAGCTGAGGTCGACGTAGGGTATCTTGCCCTTGGGTGCAACTCTCGGACCCCCGACTTCCGCTGTGTATCGCAGCCCGGCATGGCGCAAACGGAATTCGATCTTGGTCACGAATGGCGACCAAGTATATTTTCCTTTATCTAGCCATCCGCGATACACGATCAGATGCGGTGGTGATCGAGTGATCATTTTGTAATGGTCCTTAGCCACAGTCTTGACTTTTGGGATTGGGTTTCCGGAGCGTCGTGAACGGTGCCGTCCGCAAGAGAGAAACGCGACAGTCCATATCCTTGATATACCTCTCTACCTAGCTATGTACAGAAGCATGAAACCGGGCCTGCGATCACGCAGGCCGACTTGAATACTTCGATACGAGCATCCCGGCTCCAAAACATTCCGAGTTTGGTGGAGGTCGGTGGCCCGAAGCGGGAATGTTTGGACCCTTTTTCCGGATAATCGAGGAGTCCACCCTACAATCCCAAGGAAAAATATTTTAGATCAAGATCCATGCAGATCATGACTTCTTGCACGGCATGACTCACTCCAAGGGGCCGGAAAGAGGAGTATTGTACTGCAAAGCAACGGGATCCGAACATTCATTCCCTCCGGTTCAAGGTACTCAAAGTATGAAGCCTAAGTCCATCTCGGAGGCCCCTATGTCATGAACATGCTCTTCACCGCCGTGAGCGCGACTTACTTGCCTGCCGTTGCATCTAGACCTAGACGAAAGCTCCAAGCAGATTGATCTGGGACCCAACTCGAGACTCGACCTTCACTCAAAGCCTTCAATCCCTGCCGCTAGACTATCCTCCAGCTTTGTCCAACCGGGCACGTTGAAGAAATCCTTGAGGAGCTGCTCCGCCTTTGCTCTCGGCTTGATGATTGTCAAGTCCCGGCCCTCGTTCTCTGGAGGAGAAGGTAGCTTGGTGTTGTTTGGTCGCAACTTGCGCAAGATGGTTAGGACATCCGTATAGTTGTATGGCTCTGCAAAGGCAAAGATTCGCTGCGACTGGACCTTGGGATCGAGCAGCGCTGCCACGTGCAAGCGGGCGTCGTCCACGACATCGATAAACCATTCTGAAGGTAAGACAGGTAAGTGACTGCGAATACAATACGACCAGGTGAGGAGGTAGAAGGGGAACTTACGTGGAGGAAGCATCTTGAACGTAGCGTCCTCGCCCTCGAGCAACTTGCGAGTCCAGCCCATAGTGCTGCCGGGGATTTCTGGAGACAAGATTGTTCCCAACTGCAAAGGAGAAAGGAGGGCAGCGTCAGCCATGTACATACATACTAATCTCTTTTGGGAGGGGCGGGTGTGATCGTTTCGAAGGTGTGAATTGCGACGGGAATGGCCTACGTTCATGTTTGGCACCACTGTGTTGAAGACAAAATGGGGCTTGTTCTCGTTGTACCATTTCCAGCCTGCACGCTCGCCTTCGGTCTTGGACGCAGCATAGACGATGTATGGTTTGAACGACTCCGGGGTGTCTTTGCTGTAGGCCGCTGCAACGGTAGCATCGTTCCAGGTGTCTGGGGGATCATTAGCCATGTGCATATTAGGCGGCACCGTTAGGCCACCACCACCACCAGCAGCACGTCATTCATTCCCCTTACCTTCGTCAACCTCCAGTTCTTTGTTTGGTTCAGGAATCAATACGGCCGATGAAGATGACGTGAGGACCACGCTCTTGATTGACGCGTATTTGGCGGCGGTCTTCAAGACGAGAACCGTCCCAGCCACGACAGGGGGTATCACCGCTTCCGGGTCTGGGCTCAGTGACACGTCTGAGGCCTGCCGAAGGTTCAGAAAAGGTCAGCCTGCCCCATGCACGTAGAGACGAGAGACGAGGCCACAAAAGATGGGGGGACGGGGGTTTTCCCCAGCATGCCAACTCAAACATACAACGTGGATGATGCCGGAGACGCCTTTGGCGGCCTCGTCAAATGCTTGTTCATCGCTCAACGACGGCACGATGACCGTCTCGAACCTGCCCTTGCCATGGCGCTCATCGAATAGTTTGTTGAGCCAGGGCTTCTCGGCGCGCACGCTCCCGCGGACATTGTATCCCTCCTGGAGCAAGACGTCGACGACTTGGGAGCCAATGTATCCGTTGGACCCCGTAACCAGAACCCAGTCGCCTTTGGGAATTCGTCTTTCAGTAGTCATGATGATGATGATGGTGATGATGATGGTGATGATGATGGTGATGATGATGATGCGATGAGGGTGCGATGAGGGTGGATTTTTCTTTCGCTTGTTCGTGACCGAGGGTGTGAAGGTCAATGGAAGAGGCCTGGGATGGCTGAGTTGGACTACTTATAGGCTTCTCGAGAGATCAATTTGGACTGGCCTTTATTTGCTATACCTATGGATCTGCTGTACCTCCGTACGGACAAGCGTTTTTGCCGAGAAGTCTGGCGGGTCCGTAGATTTATCATCAGCCGGTGCTAAACTAGTATGACGATTGTTGAATTATTAATGACACCCACGCGTTTGCATTGGCACGAATAGCAAGTAGTCGGTCCCTATTGTAGAAGACTGGGGGCCGGGGGCCTAATTGTCCGCAGAGACACTCTCCCCACCAGGCATTAGAGGCCGGTCTGAAGGGTAGGGGGCAAATAAGTACTCGCAGATATGCTCTCTTACAGTATAGGCCTGATATGTAGTCTTAAAGGTCTAGCAAGGACGGATGGATCAGGCCCTCTATGGTCTATCCCCAGGATTTGATCAGCTCGCGCGTCCAAAAATTGGTTTGTAAGGAGTAAGCCATGCCCGGAATTCCGTGTTCGTCGTCCTCCGCCCGCGCTCATAATTTGGCCTTTGGCTCACCCTCGTCCAGCAAACTCAGACCAGTCACCTTCTCCAGTTCTTTGACGGCTTCTTGAGTTCGTCCGAGGAAGACTCTGATGGTCCGAATACCCAGGCTCCGCGCGGTCTTAAGATTCTCGCCGATGTCGTCCAGAAAAACAATATCTTCACACCTGATATCCTGGCCCCATCTGTGGCGTATCTCATTGAGCGCATATTCGTAGATGTCGCGATTTGGCTTCCTCATGCCCACATGCGCGCTGCTGACAAAGATCTCGAAGAAATGCCTCACGTCGTCGGGGCCGATCTTGTTGAATTCGTGGCCTTCGGGGAACAGGGTGGTGTTTGAGAGCGCCGCCAGCTTGAACTTCCCAGACGCCTTGAGCTTCTTCAGCGCCGGATACATGTACGGGTCCGGAGAGCGCGACATGCTCATCATCGTCCAGTACAGCGTTTCGGCGTCAATGTCGGGCACCGGCGGCGGGTTGGCGGTGTTGTGCTTCTCGCGGTGGAACTTGGCCCAGAGATCTGGCCGTTCCAGGTCGGCCTTGAACATGCGGAAGTAGTTGGCATCATTTGGGATCTCGCCGCGTTCCAACTTGTGCCACGCTCCGTTGGGCGTGAGTTCGCGTATCGAGTAGTTGATGTACCCCTTGGGAATGCCGTGCTGAATCTCATAGTCGAGAATAGCCTGGAACGGCGACACGACCTGTAGTACTCTCGACGCATCAGAACCGAGAAACAAATCCTAAATGACGGAACAAGACATATCATCTCCCTCCACGGCAAACAGCGAACAACCAGGTACCATTGCGGGAATCCAGACTTACGCAGACGCCGCCGATATCGAACATCAGCACTTTGGGAAGAGATTGAGACGGCATTATATGATGAGTTCTTCCTCCAGACAAACAAGCAATATTGGAGAATCGGCCAGCAATGTCGACGACGCTACGATGGATGTACACGTTTCACCCTGCTCAGCGATAGATGTCCACGGCTGAGCCAACAGACTCGGTACGTTCTCGTATTAGAGACATTGCCATTTCGAACTGATGGCCGAGCAAGAGAGTCCGAGTTTGGAGGTTTGGGCCGAGGTTAATTGTCTGCGAGTCTTGATAGCCAAAGGTGACCCTGATTGGTCTGTCGGAGACGCGGTCGTTCTTCCGGAAACGCGTCGCCAACACTATGCAGAGACGCTGGGAGCACATGCCTGTAGACGGTAACTGGCTTCGAAATATACAGTCTGGTGAGAGTCATTCTCGCAGATTGAGCAAGAAGCTATAGGCTACTAGAAGGCTGGCGCCGACACCGACATGAACGACGAGTCCATTACGAGCCTCAAGGCGGCCTTCCTTCGGTCCCAAGTCCGCCATCTCTCTACTCCGCTCGCACCCTCGACCGACTGGCGTGAAGATCTGCCGGAGCCAGAAGGAGGCCACCTGAGCGACAAGGTCGTCCAGGATGTGGTCACAAAGGGTACGAGCAACTGTCGAACAAGGGGTCGTCGTCATCACGATCATGCATCGCTAATGGATCCCCCACAGTCAACGAGAAAATCAAACAGCATAACCGCATGGTCTTCTCCCAGCAATCACAGCGGCACGTCGCGGAACAAATCGAGACCCTGCACTGGAACATAGTCAACGCGGAGTTGAACGAAGCAGAGCTGCACACGTCTGTAGTACGCCGGGACGCCGACCTGACGACCTCCTCGACGATTGAAACCTTGCCCGAAGAACTCGATGATGCGCTGATCCATCCCGAGCGCCCTCCGAATGCGGACGAAGCAGAAACATACAACAGTTTGCGTAGTGACTTGCTAAACCATAGCCGGCGCCGTGATGCGCTGAAGCAGAAACTCGCACGATACAGAGCGCTGCAGAAGCTGATGGCGCCGCTTGACGATCCTCAGACAAACATACAGCCCAATCTGGTCACGAGAGACGGCGAGTTGGGCACAGAACTGGACCGCACCAGGGTCCTGCTTGCCCGAGTCTCGGGGAGAGTGGCAGATGTCCACAACACTACTCGACAACCTACTGCAAACGGCATGAAACAATCCCTGAGCAATGAGCAGAAATTGGCTGCGTTATTGGATCCCACGTGAAGGACAGACGTGTATGCTACATTGCTCGCTCGTATCCCAAGTTGATCGTACAAGATTTGTCTATCAAGACTGTTTTTATGTTGCGAAATACCGGTGCTCGCCCCTTCTGGCACCCTGAAATATCGCAACCTTCAACCACACGCTTATTCCTCATCAGCTTCTTCTACGGTGGGCGCAGCATGTCTCTTTGCAGCCGTCGATTTGGCGACAACAGCTTCAACAGAAGAAGTCGTAGCAGCTCCGTCAGTGGAAGCCGGCTCTGCAACTGCAGCCTTGGGAGCTGTTACCGCACCCTTTTCGCCACCCTTATCAGACTTCCCGGCAAGTTTCGCCGCCTTCTTCGCCTTTTTCTCCTGCTTTTTCCTCTTGATGTCATCTTTGGTCTCGTGCCAGCCCCAGACCGGACGGAAACTATCAAAGAAGCCCACATCTTCGAACAAGTTTGGATAGAGCCAAAGACCAGGCGGGGCGAGGAAGAATGTCAAGATGAACAGAATAAGGCGGACAATGGACATGGCGAAAAACACCCCGATCAGGCCCATGGCGCCCACTGAGAGATACCAAGCACCCAGTCTCAAGAAGGGAGGCCATAGCGGGAAGCAGACAAAAGTCAGGACCGCAATCACAACCCCCACAGCTAAGAGTCTCGTCCGCCATTGAGGTGGTTCAAATACCCAGACGTAGTGCATCATAGGGTCAAAGTCTTGTTGCTGCTCGATCTTAACGTGCCATAAGCCTTTGACTCGTTTCTCCTTTTTTGGAGGGGCATGGTTGTGTCCTTCGTGTGGATCTTTCTTCGACACTCGCAGTGCTAACATGTTCAGGGGGAGCAGCTGCAAGGCATTTCGAGCTTCCGCTTCGTTCTCAACTTTAGGGAGGAGGGGGTTCTTCTTCTGGGCCTTTTTATAAGCGTCAGAAGTGAGAGCCCGGAACGCTCGTTTCACTAGAGATTGTTAGGACGTAGTTGGAGAGAGACGTAGGATCCATACCTTTGAACATGTCCTTTCTTTCTCCATTGAAAATGCACGTTCTGGTCTTCAAATCTTGCGAACGCAGGAATTTGGCGACTGCGAGTGCGGGAGGTGTTGGCTCTACAGGCTGGTTCAGGTTGACTGACATTTGTTGTACTTGGCCTTGCGGCGGCCTCTGACTCTGCTGCTGTTGACCCTGACTTTGTGCTTGTTGTTGTTGCTGCTGCTGCATAGCCTGTTGCTGTTGCATATATTGTCGTCGAGCTTCCTCTTGTTTCATCTGGATGAACTGTTGGGGACTCATTCCGGCTTTTGCTGCTTCTTGTTCGATTTGCTGTCGTTGAAAGGCTTGAAATTGTGGAATCGTCATACCACGCTTCTGCGCTTCCATGGCTATCATCTGTTGGATCTGTTGCGGGTTGAAGGGCTGGGCGCCTGGAGGAGGCCCCGGCGAAGCCATCGTTGCGGAGGGTCGAGGGGCGGTTGAAGAAAATAGAGGACAGTGGATCGAAGCGAAGGGGGCTTCGGGATGCGCTCAAGGAAGCAATTTGAGGTGATGTCGACACCACTGGAGTCGGCCAACCAAAGGGTGGTGTAAGATATTCGAAGAGCGCGATGGCTTACTTACGTGTGGTCTGCATGGGAGAAGACACGGTTTGCGGTCAAAGGGGAAAAATGTTTGGAGACGCAGCCTCGCACAGCCTCGCGCTGCCTCGCGCTGCCTTACGTCAGCCAGCCAGCTACGCCATCTCGCTGCTCGCTTCGTTGACAACCAGCCTACACCTACCTACATTTCTTCACATACCCGCGTCACTTCGAGGTAAACATATCTGTTGTCAAACTGCACCTCCATCCCTCTCCCTTGTATTCTTCTCGATCGATGCTGCACTCAACAAGGCTCCAATTTTGCTTCACCGATAAGCGAGAGTAGTCTGCCTCGGGTACACCTTTCACTATGAGAGCGCGTTGCGGGACGTAGCATCTTCGTGCATTTCTACGCAACCTTTTCCCGACCTCTGACACATGTCGCTTAAATACAACCCCAGCTCTAGCGCTGTTTCTGATGCACATTGGACGACAGTGTTTTTGGTAGGCCTGCGCGCTCCCGCTCTGCCTGTTCCCAGCTGATACCGTCCAGTCTACTCGGGACGCCAGTGCAGAAGTTCCGATAGACTTCATAACACGTCCAGGAGTCTACCTTACTCAAGCTTGTTTTCCGAACGGCGTATATGATGATATTCCAGCACAAACATGTCTCTCGGATCTCTTAGCGAGTGGCTTCGGCCGCATTGTCATCGATCTATATTGGGACAATATCAACCGTCAATTCAATCTATGTCCCGTTGAACTGCCTCCACTTGCAGGCAACTCGACAGCCGGGTATAGTGTTGATTTTTCAGCACTATCGTCCATAACATCTACGACTTCTTCCGCCTTGAACCCCACCGAGCCTCTGTCTGCTCCCACTATCGATCCCCTCGTCAAGCGCCAGTCTGGGGTCAACAATACCACAACCTCCATCAGCGCCACTCCTGCCACTACCTCAGTGACGAGCGCTGCGCCCATTCCAACTACCACTGGTGTTGCTGGTACTGAACTGCTTGAGCTAGGACCATTCAAATGTAGCCTCGATTTGAATCTGGATTCCATAATGTCCTTATATAATGATTACTTCGATCAGACATCCGACACTATCTCGGCACGCTTGCATTACATTACCTTCAATTTGCATGCTGCGTCACCCTTTACCGCCCCTTCTGAATCCGCCAATACACCAATGCAAGCACGACTGCCTCGAGGCGACAGTCTTATTGGTTCACAATTCGAGGGTAACCTTCCTCAGGATCTTTACACTCCAGATAAACTCCAAGATGACCGCGACAACCTCGATAAGTCGTGGCTTGAGGGCAACACGGACTCGAACTATTTCATAGTCGATCACCGGGGCGACGACAGCATCACAACGGACGGCTGGCCGGGCGAATCATCGATTCTCTTGGCCTCTCACCGTCGACTCCTTTTGAGTTGGGGAGAGGTCGATCCCCAAATGCGCGCGTACGATTTCCAAAATGACTCAGGCAATGTTTTTCCTAGCGACTATCTCGCAATTGAGCACAAAGTGACAATCAATGATGAAGGCGATATTACCTCCGGGTGCTTTTATGACCCCGGTGTCACGACAATCGGAGCACAAAACTCCTCTGGAGCCTACACAACGATCAACAACATTATACCATCACAGACCCTGCAGCACATGGTTCAGAATCTCACTGCTTGTGGTATATCACCAATGTTGAATGTCACACTGGGGAATTTAACCGTACAGAATGATCTAGATGCATACCAACAATTCGCCCGGTCAACGGTCTTTGGATGGGCCTCAGGTGAGCCTAGAACTGGGTCACAAACCCAAACAACCCAGAAGAGAGCCAACGATGACGATGAAGACTACGCTTGCGCCGTCATGGATTCTACGAGTGGATACATGGGTCGTTGGCGAGTAGAGCCATGTCAGAAGCAACACCGTGCGGCTTGCCGTATCGCTGAAGAGCCATTCGCTTGGCGACTATCAACGTATGAAGTGCCATTCCAATCAGCTCCCGATGCCTGTCCAGAATCAACGACCTTTAGTCTGCCTAGGACTGGCCTTGAGAATACCTATCTTTATCGCAAGATTATGAACGACTCGAGCTCTGGAGGGGATGAGTCTATCTTGTCCGGAGTCTGGATAGATTTCAATTCCCTGGATCAGACAAATTGTTGGGTCAGTGGAGGGCCAAACGCCTCGTGCCCTTATAATGGCCCCGATGATTCGGAAGACCAGCGGGAAGTTCTCATTCCAACAATTGCAGCACTGATTGTTCTCATCCTCACGGTCCTGACATTGCTAGTCAAATGCAATGAGAACAGGAGAAATAGCAGGACTCGAAGTAGAAGAGGAGATGATGGCTGGGAATACGAAGGAGTACCATCATAAAACCAAGTCCAAAACTTACCGTATCTCAAATTCCGCACATGAACCCTCTGTGGACTCATGGAATCAAATGGAGTGTAGAATCTCTCCTGACTGGGAATCCGAAGCGGACTCTTTTCGATCCTGATCACGGTCCACTAGTCTCGACCCGGGACGTCAGATGCCGTTCTCAGTTCCCGATTCCACAGCTATAGTCAAGGCACCTATCGATTGCTTCCTCCACCCAGCTGCTTGCTTCTACGATGCTTTGGTGGCCCATCACGAAGATAATGTTTAAGGAAAGGCACCTACTGGAATTGTAACGTCGGGGGAAGGCTTCATCAATCTCGGCTTGCTTTTGCTCTCGTCTTTCGCCTTTTAACATTTCTCGGCCCTGAGTGGGAAGGCTCATCGATACTGAAGTGAACCACATGTCGGAGGCCGGTTCCATTCAGTCCCTTTGTACACAAGGTAATCTTTACTGCTCTGCTATATAACCAGCATACGTGTTGTGCAAGTACCGTCGTCGTCGTCACGCACCTGAAATCACGCCATCATGTCGACATCCGAGCGAAGTCCAAAGAGGAATCCAGCTGGCCTCCACATCTATCTGCTTCGGCCCCACATACGAAGGAAGAGAGCCCGACAACCGTCCTTTAAATGGTCTGCAATTTGCTCGTGTTCTTGATGCCCTATCAACACTCCTCGAGATTGTAGCCCTCGTCAAATTCTAAACCGCCCAAATGTCGACCAAAGTTGCAGTTGCCGGAGGGACAGGAAACCTTGGACCTCAAGTCGTCAACGCCCTGTTGGCAGCGAACTATTCCGTGACCGTACTCACCCGAACGGGCAGTTCCAGCACGTCGAAGCTTCCCAAGAGTCCCCAGCTAAAGGTGGCTGAAGTAGACTACTCCTCGGTGGCATCTCTGTCCGAGGTCTTGCAAGGCCAGGACGTGGTCGTGTCGACGTTGGGGTCCGCAGTCATTGGCGGCCAAAAGCCACTTATCGACGCCGCAGTGGCCGCCGGGGTCAAGCGATTCATCCCGTCGGAATTTGGAAGCGACACCACCCACCCCAAGTCGTCTCAGTTGCCGGTGTACAAGGGCAAAGTCGAAACGCAACAATACCTCAAGGCCAAAGCAGCGGAAAATCCCGGCTTCACTTACACCTTGGTCATCAACGGCGCGTTCCTCTCCTGGGGCATCCAGGTGGGCTTCCTTGTCAACATTCAGAGTCACTCCGCCACGGTCTGGAATGGCGGCGACGTGCCCTTTGCCGCCACCAATCTCGAAACCATCGGCAAGGCCGTGGTCGGTGTGATCCAACACCTCCCGGAGACGGCGAACCGCGCCGTCTACGTGCAGGAGGCGCTCATCACCCAAAACCAACTGATCAAGTATGTCAAGGAGATTGACGGCGTCGAATGGCAGATCACGCCGAAAGAAACGGCCAAGGCGTACGAAGAAGCTTCCGCCGAGCTGGCCAAGGGCCCAGATGGGAACATCGGAGCCGCCATGTTGGGCTATCTCATGAGCGCCATCTTCGACGCCAGCTACGGGCCGGACTTTTCGTCCCATCTCGACAATGAACTGTTGGGTATAAAGCCGTATACTGAGGATGACGTGAAGCAACTGGTCAAGGGGCTGGTTGGATCAACTTAGACCTTGTAGGGCAAGATTTGGGATTAGTGTCGAGTTTCGAAATAGGAATCCTATCTTCTGTCTTTGTCTCTATATCTAAAGAACTCCAGGTCTCTTCCTTCCCCTTGGATATACTACCGCTCACTTAAGTGATTGATTGACCCGTCATCAACACCTGTTAAGTCTCACGTCCGACCTCCACCGTATCATCCACCCACCACTCGGAAAGCACTTGGAAAAAAGTCTGAATAGCACCCAAGGAGTAGCAACCCAGTATCCAACAGACGAACCAAGCAACCAATGTACTGATTGCCCTCTCCTACTTAAGGTAGCTAGGTCTCTTTCTTACCTCCAATTCATATCCACGTCTGTCCCGCCTCGTCGAGGAATGTAATCAATGCAGTACTTGTAGGTGAGCGAGGGCGAGAGGGAGAGTAACTTAGCACCTCTTCGCGCGTGTGTGTCGGACAGTGTGGACCTGTAGATGACGTCTGTTGACTCTGTGGATGCCGTGGAGACGCCGACGGATCTCTTGCTTTCGTCTGACCTGATGCTATTATTGCCTTGGACGTTCTAGGTCCGTGCAAGCTCGGCTGGTATTGATGATTATGATGATCCGGATGATGATGATGATGCGGATGCTGATGCTGCCGAGGCTGAGCTTGAGCTTGAGGTCGAGGTTGAGGGCGCCGCTGGTGCTGAAGGGGATTTTGTTGCTGTTGCTGTTGCTGTTGCCGGTCGTGCTGCTGATGGTACAGCCTCGTCGTCGGCCTCGTCGTCGGCCTCGTCGTCGGCCTCGTCGTCGGCCTCGTCGTCGGCCTCGTCGTCGGCCTCGTCGTCATCGCTTCTCTGAGTATGATCCCGGGCACGATCTCTTTTCCCCCCGAGCACGAGGGGGATGATAGGTACAGATCGAGTAGTTCGTCTATTATATCTACTGCCTCTGCCTCGCCCTCGATCTGGTTATCCTTTCTCTCTATCACACCGGTTTCGGTTTCAGTTTCGGTTTCGGTTCCAGGAATACGGAGGCGTAATGCGAGATTTGCCGGTTCGCTTTCAGAGCTACATGATAATAATAGATTGTTTGTCGTAGGGGAGAAGGATGATGACGGAACATGAGGCGTTACATGCTGATCATGGTCATGGTCATGGTCGTGGTCAAGCACATGCTCTTGGCCATGACCATTTGTGGTGTCGACGCCAACGCTAATACTGCTGCTGTGTTGAGTCGTCGACATGACCGCGACTGACATAGATCGATAGGGTGTACTTGTACCTGTACCGGAGCTTTGACGCTTCGGGAGTTTCTCCCCTTGATCCTCATCGTCACCGTCATAGATGAGTCCTCGGTAATTATGTATCGCAGCAGCGGCGGCGGCGGCGGCGGCGGCGGCACGTCGTCGTTGCGGTACACGAAGTGGTGCAGGAAGTAGATTTAGATCAAGGTCTTGTATTATCACATCACCGCTAGTGCTGCTGGGGCTGCTGCTGCTACTGCTGTCGAAGGCGGATTTCATACTCGTCGGCGCTTCGTCTTGGTCAATGAAGGATTGGCTATACATGCTCTGGCTAATCCGCGGGTCTCGATCGTCATCACTGAACTCTTCCTCGACCCATTTCTTAGGGAGGACCTTGAGCCATCCGTCAGGCTGTATACGAGAGAAAGCATTGCCTCTTTTATCTCCGTCGACGTCTCCAAGCCGTTTCAACGACTCTGTATCTGCATCAGCATCGACGACGACGATATTTTCACCTTTCGAGCTCTGCTCCGGCGACCGAAACAGGGTTGCTCGAGGCCTGCCATTGTCGTAGTGGTCGTGGCTGCCGTCGCCGCCGTGTACCGATGGTCTCTGAATTGTTAAAGAAGGCTTGTGTGCGTGTTCGAGCAGGGTCCGGTGGAACAGCGGTTCTGACGGGCGAGGAGGGACAGGTGGACTGATTCTGTATTTGTATTTCGGCCATGGCGTTGATGGTCTAGTCTCATCTGTTACTTTACTAGATCTCAACCCTTGAACCTCTTTCCGGTTTTCGTCGCTGAGGAGCTCTTCTTCACGCCTGACTCGCCCAGCCCTCTTAGGTCGTACACGAGGAATGGACAGCATTGAGTTGCCCCTCCACTCCATAAAACAAGCTTTGGACTGTAATAGATTGATGATGCTCTGCCTTTTGCAACAGCGTGGCTACCGTTCCGACTCTGGGTGTTGTGTGCGGCGTGGACGTTGCAATTGTGGCAGAACCCGCACGGCTGGAGACTAAAGATAGATATTCGAGAAAGAGAAGCCATGTTCGGGGATCCGGCATTGTCCAGACAACGTGGTATCCCGTTTGTCGAGGTGTCTGGAGGAGTCGTCAAGATGAACAAGATATCCGGTTGTTTCGGTACCAACAAACGACGCTGTTATGAGTCTCCGTTTCAAGTCGTGACAACCGGGCTGCTCCAAGTAAACACGGCTTTTGTACCAATTGGGCATTGCTCACCTTACCAGACCCTTCTGGATAAATTCTGGAATATCACAATTGGCGGAAATACAGGGCCATTGCCGGGTTGTCAGCAGGTAAACGACCAAGACTGCCCGGGGATGCAGTAATCGAAACAAGGTAACCAGGACAAACTACATCATCCCAAGACGAGTAAATAGATAACTGCGGGTAAGGTAGAGTCTGTTAATCTTTGCCGACATCATGAATGATAAGATCATAAGGAGAGTCGAAGACCTGTGAAGTCGAAATATCAAAGACGCATCACAAGACACCTCTGGGGGATTGAATACAAACAGCAAGTGTTGATCTGTGATTGTGAGATATTTGCTGATGGCTTCAATATACGACCTGGCAGTGAAGTTGCACACCGTATCCAGAATGACCAAACAACTCCACTACTTGGTCGGTTGCACCAGAATCACAGAGTACCACGACCAGTTTAGCTTTTGAACTCATCTCCTGATATCGTAGAATCGTGCACAGTAAGCTGTCGTTACAACTTCGCTTTCAACCAGGACTTGATTGCCTTGCCCTGTTCGGTTTCGGCTGTGCTCCAGCGCGTATTGGTAATTGGCTCGATGTGGTTTTCGTGAGCGCCTACGACGTAGGTGATCCCATCCGGGTTGACGGACTGTTGGAAAAGTCAGTTGATCCAAACGGGTCGAGGCTTTGTCCACAGAACGTCTTCTCACCTTGTACTTTTCTACCCAGGCATCAATAGAGTCGATCAGCATTTCATCGCCGCCAGCAACACACAAGACATGTTCGACTCTAGGATCTTTCCACCAGTCGGCAGATGCTTCGAGGGCCTCCGCATAAGGAGTTTGTGGTCTTCCCGCCATGTAATCGTTCGACCACATCTGGGCGGCGTAGGTGGAAACGATGTCCTTGTACTTGCATCTTTCGCTACTTGGCCAGTCGACCCTGAAGGTTGTCCACGGAGCAACAAGCACAATGGCCTTGAATTTGTCTCCCTCACCGAAAGCAAGGTCTGGGAGTTCATTGTTTGGATGCATCGCATGGGACAACACCGCGAGACACATGTTGCCCCCGGCAGAATCTCCACCGAGTATGATATCGGATGCAGGACGTTGCAGTTCGGTTCTCACATAATTCACGGCTTCAACCGCTTGAACGATCTGTGTCGGATAAGTAGCATGTGGAACCAGCGTGTACTCGAGAAAGAAGAACGCCACATGTTCGCCGCCTTCCTCGAGAGCCTTTTGAACTCCGTGCCAAAACTTCAGGTGAATATCATCCCCATCGAGTGAAAATCCTCCTCCTGGCGTTGAGTCAGTCAATCACTTATATGGGTATATTAGGTCCAAAGCAACCGTACCATGAAAATAGACAACGATATGCTTAGCCTTTTCCTTGTCACCCATCCAAAAGGCCTTGCAGCCCGACTTGAGGGTGACGAACTCAGGCTGAATGCCGTTGCTTCTCGCCCATTTCTCGTAGATTTTGGAGAACGGTTCACCAATGTACCTGGAGAAAGTCAATAGAGGACATCAAAACTGCTCCTGAAATAGGCCTTACTGCAGCTGTCGAGTGCTGAGCCTTTTTACCAGCTGCGTCGGTCAGCAGAGTTCAGCACCTGTCCAACACTGCCTACCTTCCGTATAATTGCGGCGCTCAAATGCTGTCCATAGGTATATGCTCCGGATTCTCCCCGAAAGGGGCCTGTCGCTGCCGTGTAGAAGGCTGTACCCACTGTGTTTTGTCAGACCAAGAGCTACAGTGGCCACAGGTGCACACGAACAAACCGATAAGACCCCAGGGAACAGGTCTAGTTTCTCTAGAAGTGACAATTGGCTGATCGGTGTTGAGGCGAGCTGTCCGGGAGTGGGAGGTGCTATCGCCATATTCACGTTTGCGATGCCGTTCGTCGCAGAGTATTGAGGATTGAATAGAGGATGAAGAGTAAGCTAAGCGTCCCCCAATGTCCCTTGAGGCGTAGTCTAAACTAGGCAGAGCGCCGACGACAGTTTTTTGAACCTGAAGCCAAGGGTGGTGAGTATAAGTGAGAGAGCGAGCTGTACGTCTGGACCCAGGAGTTGACCTGACTCGCAATTCGGGAGTCAGAGAGTCTCGACCGTGGGACAATTCAAACCCAGACCAAGGGGAGAGTAAATTGACTCCTCAGTCGCACCAGTCTCAAATGGATCCGGACTTTGAGAGTTGGACGCCGAATTTGGCACCAGAGGTAAAATGCACGCTTGCCGAGGTACAAGGGAGAGCGGGCATCTTCAACCACCAGCCGGCGACACGACTGCATTACAAAAATGGAGATATCAAGGTTTGTGCGTCGCCTGGCCTTGTCTACCTTGTTTTCCTTCAGCCAACGATCCGTTCAGTGCATATCGGACAACGGGTATGAACCTCGAGTGTCATCACCCTGCCATTGTTTCGGCGGCATGCCGTGACAATTGGCATGAAGCCACTTCGATAGAGGCCTTCGTACCTACGAACGGAGCAATCATGATCGACGACTCCGTGCCATATACCCCGACTCGATATTGCGGCCCCAGAGTTACTCCGGGCTCTAATATTCGGCGTACGTGATGCTGATGTTCACCAACAACGCGATGATAGTGATAGACAAGGCTAAGGACGACAAATGTAAATCGAGGCCAGTGCAATCGATGGGAACATAATTCATAATGTCTATCTGTTACAACCACGTCGTGCACAAGGACCACTTTGAGATCGTAACATAGGCTCCATATCACCGGGACGTTGACTGTGCTAGCAAATCATGTAGCTCTCGCAGGCAGACATGCTCATGGACATCTGGAAGGCATACGTGTCCAATTGTCGATGAATTACTGGACTTCATGTTTGGAAGCAGGTTCCTGTCCGTAGATGCCCATGTATCCCACCATACCCGCCACTCCACATTCCGGAGACGACCTCATGGACAGACGCTAACCACATATCGTCATGTGTCTGATGGCGAAAAACCTCCGCATGTCCGCATGCGCAAAGGGCGTATGTGAGACCTGCTCTGAAATTATCGTGATAGGAACTAATGACTTGTGAGAACGGATGGAGCCGTGGTGCCTTTTCTTGATAATGAACTTCTGGCCGTGGACACCATTACTGGACAGTCTGGCCGTTGACAGCTTGTGCTTGTTCGATAGACATGCCACCGTTGTCTGGATTGTCCACGTTGTGATAGTCCAGAATCTCGGAGTACATCATGATTTTCCAGGTGTCAACAGGTAGATCGGCGTCGTTGAATGACCAATCAAACTTTTCGTCGGCAACAGGCTCATCGGTAGGGTCATGATAGGGAGAAAGATATTCGTGTTCCAAGGCTTGCTCGGCCGAGACCCTTGTTCTCGGGTCGAAGACCAGCATGTCCTCCAGCAGATCAATGGCGAGCGGGTCGGCATTCTTGAATTTCGAGCTCAAAGGCTGCCGCTCTCTCTTGGGCAAGGACTGAACGAATCTCAGAGTATTCTCACTGCAGATGGTTTCGATGACATCCTGAGGAGGGGTGCCAAGTAGCTCGGTGATGATGGAAAACTGGTTGACGTGGTCCTTGCCAGGGAAAAGTGGCTTTCCCTCCAACATCTCTGCAAAGATGCAGCCGGCACTCCAGATATCGACCTCGACATCGTACTTTTGCCAGGTAAGCATGATTTCCGGGGCTCGATAGTAGCGGGTGGAAACATAGCCGGTCATCTGAGGATCTTGGATTCTGGCCAGGCCGAAATCGCAAATTTTCAAGTCGCAGTTCTCGTTGACCAGAATGTTACTAGGCTTCAGGTCACGATGGACAACACCGGCGGAATGAACATATTTCAGGCCTCGCTACGCGTGTTCAGTCAGCCTGGATCACTGCAACCGGAGAGATGATCCGGGATCTGCGGCCTACCAGGATTTGATAAAGGAAGTATTGGATGAATTGCTTTTCGAGAGGTCTCGATGTCAGTAACCGATGGAGGTCGGTGCCCAACAGTTCGGTCACGAAGTAGCTGTATGTGAATCAGAAATGTGATGCCGTGTTGGATGCGGCAGGCAAAACATACATATCCTCGAGGGGAGAGATGAAGATATCGCTGAGCGAGATGACCTGGCGTTGTCAGTAGCCGTCTAGGCGACAATGGCACTCCCCACTCACGTTCTCATGTCGAAGATGCTTCAGCAGCTTCAGTTCTCGGTATGTGCGCTTTGCCAGGACTGGCGTGGAGAAAGGCTTCATGATCTTCTTCACTGCTACAGCTTGACCTGTGAGTTGATCCTTTGCAGAACTGGCAGGGTGTCAGCCACACATTGCGAAACGTCTGGTGGAATGGTTCATTACCAGACGAGGCCGAACGCTCCCATGCCCACGGGTTGCAAATCAGTGTATCTTGTCCCAGGTCAGACCTTGTCTTTTGCCTCAATGAATTTGCATTGTGTACCTGCTTGTGATTTCAAAGGTTGTGCCAAAGATCTGGGCACGCACGAATTCCGCCATCTTGATTGAAGATCTGCTCTTGTCTTGGTCGCCGCCGCGGCAATGGGTATGCGAGGAGGGTATCTCGTTCGGCGATGGCGGAAAGATCGCAGGCGAAAAGTGTATATTCACTGAGGATCGACGGTGGTGAAGCGATCAGCTGTGCGACGAGGACAAACAGCAGCAAGCAGTGTCCAAGGCGCGGAGGCTGGTAAAGGTGAAGAAGCGTGATCGGAGTGGTGTAGATTGCCTAAAGGACTGACAACAGTCGGAGAGGGTAAGGTTGTGAAAGGTGACAGCGGCAGGATTGACTTGAGCTGCTGAATGAGAATTGGATCAAAGATGGATGGGATTGAATGGCTGCTGTTGATCTGCGTGGGGCAATTGAGACTTTGCGGCGCGATAGTTACTAAGGCGTCAGGGGGGTTTCTACATTCGTGATGGAGGGACTGGAGTCCTACCTGGCAGGTACTCGTACGGAGAGGAGGTGGATGAATGGGATACGGGCAAAGGATGGATGGCGATCTCTGATACTGGGTACAATCGGAAAGATGTCGAAACGAGAACCGCGTCGAGTGTGGCGGATTTCAAGCTGGCGTTTTAATGAGCATCGATGCAATTGCCCCTCGATCGCTTTTCCATCTTCACGCGCTTCTGTGTGGCCATAACCGAACCATTTGGCGGCGGGGACCGTGAAGCCTCCCAAGTATCAGTACGGAGTACCTACCTACAATACCTATAGGTACTGAACTAGCCCTACGAGGATGCCACGACTCTCTAGGTGCTAGGTACCTGCTGTAGGTATACCTTAGGCAGCTGGAGGGTTTCAGACTGGTAGACTATTGGGATGCCCGCGACACGCACCTCTAGGCGCTCCCAGCTCCCAACTACCCAGGTACAAGGGAGGTATGTTGAGCCCGGAAGAAATATCCAACTCACTGACGGGCTTCTAGTCTTCGGCCTAGAAACTCCGAACGACTCAAAGTACCTCGTGTCCTGTTGCTGGCCTGCGGATTACCCAGCCTCTTCCGTCTCCAAGAAGACGCTGGCTCGCTTGCCCCAAGATGGATGTCTTATTCAGTGATGACCTCACCATGCTTTCTCTTCTGGTCGAAAGCGCCGGCCTAGTTGGCGTCGGCCCAATATCGTTTGGGCAAATCAGTGCCTGAGAAACTGCTACAGCACACGAACTCCTCCCGCCACCCCTAACGAGTTACGAGATCTCGAGCCAACTACTGCTCTGGTTCAAGTAGCTTCTGCTGACAAAGCCTACTTAGTGCGACGGTACACGCCACACTCTCTTACCTGCCATGGCTTGCTTCCACCTATCCACGCATCTTGTGGCGAAGGCCGACGGACGAAGCTGCCGTGAGTTTGCCTTCACTCTGATCAAGGACTCTTCGATGCATCCCAGAAAATGGTGAATGGATGAGCCTACGTGTCAGTGACGGAGATCAGTACCTTGCCACTCCGCAAAACTCTGAGCCTCGTGGTGTGCCACCACCCCACGTGGTGAGGCGTCGATAAGCTCAAGTCTCGATTGATGCAATACGGGAATACCTGCTCTGCTACCATATCGCCCTGCCATTCAAAATTGTTGACGGCCGTTCACTGAGGAATGGAACGGCCCAGGAGGTACACGGCTTCGACAGGTCGAAACAAGGAGTGCTCCGCAGCCTAAAAGGGACGCCGCTACGTCTCAACCAAGTCCCAGAAGTTTAAGTAAATCACAAATTTCTTTCTTTGACCAGACCGTGCGATGGTCTCTAATCAGCAATATTGTGAACAGCCCGACAAATCTAACATGTAGGCACGGGCCCTGGCATGTGAGTCGCCATGCATGCGCACATTGATACGCACGCAGCTCGGGAATACGACCCTAACCCTCTGTACGTAGATAATAGTACTACTCGTAGGGTGGAAGATCGAGGACACGTTATTTTTGCCCAGGTTGATAAAGGATTGACCGCAGCCAAGTTGCACTGGGCGAAAACCATCAAGCCACTGGTGATGTGCTAGACTGATGACGGAATCACTATCTGAAATTGGAGAAATTGAGGCTTCGCGGCCAGGTTGGCTGTTTCATTCATCAGAAACCAGGCGCGACAAATATTAGATTTTGGACTGAGAAGAGCCAGACTACGAGGAGCCTGCCAGTGAGATTTGGGGGTTTCCTTCAGCGTGATGGGCTATTTATAGCAACCGTAAGTAACCCCCCTATACCTAAGGTACCTGAGGTACTTGTACCTACAGTGTACGATGGACTTTTCCAGGACGGTCAGAGTATAAGATAAGGTACATGGAGCTAAGTAGACTTCCTGCCTGGGACGAGGTACCTGGGTCGCTTAGGAGGGCGATAGTGGGGGATATGGGTACCAACAGGCAGTGGACGGTGCAGTGTTCCGCACTCTGCAGAATGTACCTCGTACAAGTACCTACAGACTTAGGGTCCCTCGCCCGAGGTAAGCTGCAAGCATCACCCTAGGGTGCCCAGCTAGTGAATAATTGTAGGGGTGTCTATCTGCACGGGGTACGGCGAACCCGTTCTCCCAAGGTACGCCTTGATTGTGACCAGGCCCAATGCATGACCATCGCTATCTCCCTATCTAACCTTCGATATAGCCAAGTGAGAACTGTAGATACAAGCACTGTTTGCATGCAGTGGTGCTGCGTACGATCCATGTCCCAGCCTGTTGCCTGAGGTGGCTAATATGCGTCCCCTTCTGCGAGCCTGGTGCCATGCAAATCGTCGCTGAATCTCTTATCCGAGACAGCTTCGAGTCGTCAACCCAAGGCCGAGAGGAGGACAGGGCGAAGTCTGCCTGGCCAACCATCGTCTACGCTTGCTGGGTAGAGAACGTGCCAGCCAGCATCATCCACCCGCCCAATACAATAGCTTTCCCGCTCTCGGCTACTCCGCTCTAAACTGCTGCTAGTTACTCACTCCACGATTCTCTCTCTCCCTCTCTCGTCAGCCAGCTTGTTGTCGACCAAACATCACTCTCTTCATTGCGACCATCCGCCCTGCACATGTGCTTTCGCGCCCGACGATACCATCTAGCAGCTTGCCATCTCCGCTCACATATTACCACCATCTACCCCAGTCTCGAGTCGAGCCTACTCACGACACGCCCCGTCCCATCGAATCGGAGCTCCACCCTCACTCTGCCTCGTCTACGAATACCTTGCTCAGCATCATCTGCCCCTCTATGTAGTCCAACGCAACAGCCACCATAAGTGATCGCGAAGCCCTTTGTATCTCTCTCCTCTCGAACAGAGGCTGCGCGACGCCCGCCTCGGGCTTTCACGTCGTCGATTCGTTGCTTGTTGGCCGGACCCTGTGGCGACAAACACAGGAGGTAGTCTCGTCGAGTTTCCGAGCAGCTGCAGTCGCTTCTTGCGCTGCATCTGCAGCGCTCCCTCCTCACTCCTCTATTGTCATTGTCATCGTCCGTCCCACTAGTCTTTCGATATGGGTGCATGCGGAAGTAAAGAGGCGTCCAACGAGGACTCGGAGCAGAAAAAGAGAAGTCAGGCCATAGACAAGAAACTCGAGGAGGATTCGCGACGGTTACGGAGAGAATGCAAAATTCTGCTTCTTGGTAGGTGCCACCTGACTCGTTCGTGCCGAAACACGACAGTGGCTGATGCAACAGCGCAGGCTCTGGGGAGAGCGGCAAATCGACGATTGTTAAACAGATGAAAATTATTCATCAGAATGGCTACACGCAGGAAGAGAGGACGCTCTACCGGCTGACGATATACAAGAACTTGGTTGACTGCATGAAGGCGCTCGTCTCAGCAATGCAGCAATTTGAAATCGAGCCGGAGGATCAAACCGTCAAAGACTATGTCGAATACATAATGGAATATAACGTGGATCCCGACCCCGATACGCCTCTGGATCCAAAGGCTGCAGATGCGGTCGAAGCAATCTGGAAGGATCCAGCCGCATCAAAGACGATGGACAGGCAAAGCGAGTTTTATCTCATGGACTCGGCACCATAGTATGTGGACCATTGCTCCTTCGATCCCACATCGTGTGGACTTACACAAGACAGTTTTTTCGAAGAAGTCAGGCGCTTGGCGGCCCCCGACTACATTCCCAATGAGGCCGACGTCCTCCGGGCACGCACCAAGACCACTGGTATATATGAAACCAGGTTCACCATGGGCCAATTGAGTATACAGTTCGTCCCACTCAGCTTCTATCTCTGCTTGGTAACACACTGACACTGTCAAGCATGTTTGATGTGGGCGGGCAACGGAGTGAGCGAAAAAAATGGATCCACTGCTTCGAGAACGTCACGTCGATCATCTTCTGTGTGGCATTGAGTGAATACGACCAGGTCCTTCTGGAAGAAGCCAACCAGGTAGGACATGATTGGGGATTTCCAGCGTGCCTGTGATGCACTAACTTCTTTCCAGAACCGCATGATGGAGAGTCTAGTTCTTTTTGACTCGGTGGTGAATTCCAGATGGTTCATGAGGACGAGTATCGTCCTCTTCCTCAACAAAGTCGACCTGTTCAAAGAGAAGCTTGGCCGGTCGCCTTTGGGGAATTATTTCCCAGATTACTCTGGTGGCAACGATGTCAATCGCGCCGCAAAATATCTTCTCTGGCGGTTCAACCAAGTGAATCGAGCCCAGCTGAATCTCTACCCTCAGTAGGTCAAGTGTCGATGTGACAGACAGACGCAACGAGCTGACCGACTATAGTCTCACGCAGGCCACGGATACAACGAACATCCGCCTTGTCTTTGCTGCTGTGAAAGAAACCATCCTACAAAATGCCCTGAAAGATTCGGGGATTTTATGAAAGCCATGATCGATTTGTTTCATTTCCTCCTGATGGGTGCATTGTTCTGGCGTCAGGCGCGACATATGATGATTGGGAGTCATGAGGGAATTGGCGGGTGCCATGTCTTGGGACTCCAACAGTTCGGAGCCCTCTTGTCGCCTGTCCGGCGTACGTTTAGCACCAGGTGTTGGAGTGGATTGTCAACGTTCTTTTTGTATTGACTTTTACTGCTGCAAAAGTTTCACTTTTGGGAGTTTGTTTTCTTTTGTTGCGCCCAAGTCGAAGTCGGCCAGTTTTGTCGACCAGTTTTGTGGAACTGCTCTACGGTTCCGTACTCGAGTTTCAGCAAAGGATACGGGAGGTGGGGATGGGTTTATGGCGAGCACGAAATCGCGTTGCAAACCCAGTGGCCGCGCGATGTTCTTGGTCCCTGAGGAGCGAGATCAGCAGCGAGATCATCCCCGAGGGCAGTGGGTTGGAAAGCAGTGAAGACGACATGTACAGATGCGAGCAAACATCGCCGTGTACTCATAATAGCAACACTGATATACGCAGATGCATGATATCTCTTGATCACCTTACAATTGGGTCCTTGAGATTATTTGACCAAGGGACGGCTCTGAGCCCAGAATTTTGCACATCACTTGAAGCCGGAACCAGAGATTATTCAATGTACGTTGCATTACTCTATGGTTGATCCTCTTTTCAATCGAAGTGGTGTGATCCCGCGATCCGCTCTGGTCTCCAGCTGGAAGATCCCTTCCAAATGTGAGCGGGCCGCCTTGCGAGGCATGATAACAAGAAGGAATTTTGATCAACTTGCAACCAAGTGACAAGCATTTATGGAGGTTTTTGATCTGTCGTGGTGTGAGGCGGACGGCAGAGGCGGTGGCGCGGCCCCCAATTCATGTCCTTGACAGAATCAACGAGTCCGATTACTGTGCATGCGCATTGAGTCGTAGTGTCGCGGGTGTCTCGTCACTGGGAGTATCGGGTAGCCAGGCACCTAAGGTGATCCCTTGTAGCCAGACACAGTAGAGGATGATGCCGAAGAACGTCTTCAGGTTGGCGAAGTCTCAGTGACCTATCTACACCCACCTACGAGTACTCGTTCTGGTACGGAGGAACAACCCAAGGTCTGGGTTCTCGTCTGGCCTCTAGCACCCAGGCCGGCTGCATAATCCTGAAGCCTCCTGGGGGGCGGAATGCTCGGCTATCGAGACCACACCTATTGTAAGTGCATCTCTCCGTTGACCTGCCCCTCATCACTGCGTATTGTCCAGCTACTGCAGATGATGGTGGTGGTGCAACAATCCATTCTATTGCGGAGGATATTGCTTGAGTCCGCCAGTGAGAATACCTGCGACATCTCCAATTGCGCATGCATGCTGGTTATCATTCTCTTGGGAACCGCCCGCCGTTGCTGAGGCTCCTGGCAGAATGCTTACCTAGGTAGAGCAGGCGGGCGCAGGCGGGGTAGCTGTCAGGGTCATACGTCGTCGTCTCCGTAAGCATCGCGAGATGGAATGCGATCAATCCATAGAAGCTCGATCGAGGCGGGTGAGTACAGGACAGGGATAGGACAAGGATGGCTCCAGCATTAGACTCACCGCTCTGCCAGTTGTGACCTGATAGATGCATGACTTTCGTCTCCCTCAGCATTACTAGCCATGCCCGTATTCTGCACTGTGACATGACATAGCTCAAACCAGGCCAGGCCCGCCGTTGCGGAGAGCCTAGTTAAGCTAGTTTTATGGGCTAGGGATGGCGAGCACGAGCAGCTCCTGTACGAGGTGTTCTGGAGCAGGGATGAAGCATGCTCAATGCGGCACCACATGCCATCGTCCTCTTTTCCACCATATACAACACAGCAGCCCTTCCCCCTCCCTCACTCACAGTGTATCCTGAGCCGCCCTATTCCTCACCTTCTTTGAGTGTATCTGCCTTGCTGTTCCCGAGCCAGCTACCTGTCTCCCGTGCTCTACCTTCTGTGGTCTCAAGATGGCCACCGAGACAGCTCCCCCGCCACGGGAGCGCAAACCGTCAGTGGGAGCGCCCATTTCCAGCTTCACAGGTCCTGTCGGCCCTGGCTTCTCTCGGCCAAAGCATAAAAGAACTGCTACGGGTTTTGGCGCCAGCGACATCAAAGCGGTCGAGTCGAGCATTCCTGAGCACATGCGAGAGGCGTAAGTGTTGCTGCTCCCGTTGCACAAGAGACCATCCACTGACTCGCAGTGTAGCTGGAGGAAATTTGTGAGATGCATGTCCTTAGCTGTTGACGACGTTCCTAATATGGTCGCTGCTAGTCTCCCAAAGGCTTCACCTCCAAGGATGATTTTGAGGTAAGCCCGCAAAACATTGTCTACGAGTCCTGAGGGCTCCAGCTAAGACTTCCATCCGCAGGCAGAATGTGTCCGGCACATTGAGACCACGCTAGCGCGATCACTCTTCAACTGCGATGAGCTGTACGTCCTCCCTTGCAGTTCCTAGGGGTGGACCGTTCTGACCGATACTCTAAACAGAGCTGCGTACTCAGGCACCTCCCTGGCCTTTCGAGACCGCCTCATCATCGACTGGAACAAGACCCAGCAAAGGCAAACCTTTGCGGACCAGAAGAGGATATACTGTACGTGACTGAGAGGTGCGAGGTGGAAGAGTGGCACATCATCTGACGGAGCTTAGACCTGTCCCTCGAATTCCTTATGGGCAGAGCCTTGGATAATGCTATGCTAAATGTCGGCTTGAAAACGGTGGCGAAAGGCAAGCATTGTGATCATCGAGTATGTGAAATAGCTAACACAAGTGGCAGAGGGTCTCGAGGACCTTGGGTTCCGAATTGAAGACATCATCAACCAGGAACACGATGCAGCCTTGGGTAACGGAGGCCTCGGTCGACTAGCGGCTTGCTTCCTCGACAGCATGGCCTCCCTGAACTATCCTGCGTGGGGTTATGGTCTGCGATACCGATACGGAATCTTTAAGCAAGAGATCGAGAACGGTTACCAGGTTGAGATCCCTGACTACTGGCTCGACTTCAACCCTTGGGAGTTCCCCCGACACGACGTGACAGTCGATGTCCAGTTCTATGGTTGGGTCAACAAATACACCAACGACGAAGGTAAACAAGTTGTTTCGTGGCAGGACGGGGAGATTGTCACAGCTGTGGCCTACGATGTCCCCGTTCCGGGCTATGGGACATCTACTGTCAATAACCTGCGTCTTTGGTCGAGCAAGGCATCCAGCGGAGAATTCGACTTTGCCAAGTTCAATTCTGGAGACTACGAAAGCGCCGTGGCTGACCAACAACGGGCAGAGACCATCTCTGCCGTGTTGTACCCTAACGACAATCTCGAGCGAGGAAAGGAGCTACGGCTGAAGCAGCAGTACTTCTGGTGTGCAGCCTCCCTTCATGACATTGTCCGAAGATTCAAGAAGACCGGGCGCAAGTGGTCAGAGTTCTCGGACCAGGTCGCCATTCAGCTCAATGACACTCACCCAACTCTAGCTATTGTTGAGCTTCAGAGAATTCTAATCGACAAGGAAGGTTTGGAATGGAACGATGCGTGGGACATTGTCACCAAGACCTTCGGCTACACCAACCACACCGTGCTTCCAGAGGCTTTGGAGAAGTGGTCTGTTCCTCTCATCCAGAATCTACTTCCTAGACATCTACAGGTCAGTTATCTCCTAGTCGTCTATGCAGCCCCACCCGAAGCAGCTTCCCAAGGGGGTGTTGATTAGTCCCTTTTCCCACATGCACAAGCTGCCGCCGTGAGCAGAAAACCCGAATGTTGTCAGAATGGCATCTACTTTGACATCTGAGTTTCACCCTCGAGAGCCATTTTTGCTTTCTGCATGTGGAATGCCATTGCTAAGGTACCTAACTAGATCATCTACGACATCAACCTGTTCTTCCTTCAAACTGTCGAACGGCGCTTCCCCAAAGATCGAGAGATGCTCTCCAGGGTTTCTATTATCGAAGAATCCACTCCCAAGATGGTCAGAATGGCCTACCTTGCCATTGTCGGATCCCACAAAGTCAACGGCGTGGCTGAATTGCACTCCGATCTGATCAAGACGACCATTTTCAAGGACTTTGTCAAAGTCTACGGTCCAGACAAATTCACCAACGTGACCAACGGCATTACCCCGCGACGATGGTTGCACCAGGCGAACCCACGGCTATCAGAGCTCATTGCGTCCAAGCTTGGGAGCTATGAATTCCTCAAGGACTTGACTCTCTTGAACAAGCTTGAACCTTTTGTGGATGACAAGGAGTTCAAGAAGGAGTGGGCCGAGATCAAGTACGCCAATAAGGTCAGACTTGCTCAGCATATTCTCAAGAGCACCGGCGTCAGTGTCAACCCCAAGGCTCTTTTCGACGTGCAAGTGAAGCGTATCCATGAATACAAGCGACAGCAGCTCAACATCTTTGGCGTCATCCACAGATACCTGGCAATCAAATCCATGACTCCCGAGGAGCGTAAGAAACTCCAGCCCAGAGTTTCCATCTTCGGTGGCAAAGCTGCTCCAGGGTACTGGATGGCCAAGACGATCATTCACCTCATTAACAAAGTGGGAGAGGTGATCAACAAGGATCGTGACGTCGGAGATCTGCTCAAGGTCATTTTCCTCGAAGACTATAATGTCAGCAAGGCCGAGATCATCATTCCCGCATCGGACATTAGCGAGCATATCTCCACTGCAGGCACTGAGGCATCAGGCACGAGCAACATGAAGTTTGTCCTCAACGGCGGCTTGATTATCGGCACGCTTGATGGAGCCAATGTGAGATCTTTTCCATTTCCAAGCTTAACAAATGATAAATGCTGACCCTTCTAGATTGAAATCACTCGTGAAATCGGAGAGGAGAACGTCTTTCTATTTGGTAACCTTGCTGAGGATGTGGAGGATCTCCGACACAACCACGTATGTTGCCCCCATCTGCTCACTGACTCGCCCTTGCTGATCGATTTAGTTCTATGGTGATTACACTGTCAACCCAGAGCTTCTGAAGGTCTTTGAATGCATCAAGTCTGGCACATTTGGCGACGAAACCGCTTTCGGAGCGCTCATCGGTGCCATTGTTGATCATGGAGACTATTACCTTGGTAAGCCCCGGATGTCTGACACCATAACACCGTTCGATACTAATACAGAATTGCCTAAAGTGAGCGACGATTTCGATAGCTACTGCAAGACCCACGATCTTATCGACGAATCTTATAAGAACCAAGATAAATGGGTCAGCAAGTCGATTCAAAGCGTTGCAAGGATGGGCTTCTTCACTTCAGGTATGACTATAGAACGGTCTGTGTGCAGCGATCATTCTGACAAGCTTCTAGACCGATGCATCAACGAATATGCCGACTCCATTTGGAACATTGAACCTCTTGCTGTCAAGGAGGAGGCTGAGGTGCGCGCTAGGACAGGGCTTGAAAAGTAGAATGAGATGTCAAATCATGAATGGGGTTTGCTCGAAGGCAATGGGGACGGACGTCGCAAAATAATTGATAGAAAAGCTGTAGAGTCAAGAGCAGGGTGTGGAGGAAGAACGCCTTCGTATGTGTCAGGGTTATGAATCGGCAAAGCATGAGACCGAGACTCCTAGACAGGCCATTTGGCAGGGGAGGTATCATCATGTTGCTAAGATGGACTATGAGCACAACGTTTTTTGGTAACATAAATGGGCATGTTTGAAGTATCGCATATGAGACTGAATTCCCATGTAGTCCAAGACTCGAAATAATCTACTTGTCTGACTGACGGCGTATACGCATGAGAGCAAGAGTTGTTTGTTTACGATCCGGTCTGACAGTTTTACACTACTTCAAACTTCGGTGGTGTCTGTACTTTTTGACCGTATAATATTAATTTAACCTGTCAATGCCGTTTCGCCATGTGCCAATCTCGAGCCACCGTCATCACATTCCACCAATTCCACCACTCCTTTACCTTTGGACAAACTTGGATGTAGCCTCGATTTGTGTCTCTATCCTGGGGATCATGTGTTGCTGTCACTGAAAGCAGAACCCGGGGAGTTGTTCCAAGGTTGCAGGATGTCGGCCACGGCTACGGCTCTCCCACCGCAAGTTGTGGTGGTTGACTTCCACCATGCGCGGTATGTTTTGTTCTTCCTTGGGTTTTTGACGTGGCTTTCTGTTTTGGTTTGTCCCGTTTGTGGTCGCCGCCGGACCGACGACTCACTGACCGACCGACTGGCTTGACTGACTTGTGTTCCTTTATGATATCTTAGAGGCCCCGAAGTCGAGTTCTGGGTCGATTCGGCCGGAGAGGAGCTGTACAAGCGTAACGACTGGTCCCTGTTGCCATTCATGGCGCTGTCCGATGGCGCACATGCAATGGCCGAAGAGTTCTCGTACTTTACGCTATTGAACAAAGGTGGTGGCGGTGAGACTGTCACCAACAGCGAGGGCGAATTTGCTGGAACCGGAACGGCTACAGGAATGGGTACGAGCTTGTTCGGCATATCTTGTACTCGACAGATCCGGTCGGAAAAGTTGAAGCGGCGGTCCGCGGACGTGACGAGGTCGACGGTGCAAAAGGCCGTCGTGGTGATTTCGTCAACGGCCCAATCCATGGGCGAGCTCAGGGAACGCGTCGGCGCCGTGACTGCGGCGTGGTTCAAGCAGGAGTAAGTGTTGAGTTCTGATACGAACCTCCTCCTCCTCTTCCCCGTCCTCCTCTCTACCTTTACTCACATGTCGTATGTCCATGTCACTGACGCGCTTGATTCTCCCATCTACATAGGGACTTTTCAGATACCACGATACTCAAGGTAGGCGAGCGATCCGGCGTGGAAGCCACCGGTAGACAAACACATGGAGGCTGATGACAGGTCTTTGCCCCCCTCTTCTAGGAATTCCAAGAGAGTCTGGCACGATCAGCTGCTGTGCACGAGGACGGCAACGACCATTATTTCGGTTGGTTATTTCCGCGCGCGTTGTTTTTCTCCCTCTATATTATCTTATCTTCAACCGTCCATCATTCCTCCCCTTCGAAGAACCTGTAGGTCACGACGTCTGACTTTCTGTTGCAACTTTGCTGCACACAGGACTGTCTCTGCGAGAAATGATTTACGAATTCCGACACCAGACTCTTGCGCTGGTCAAGTGTCTTCTTCTGCAACGCAAAGTGAGCGAACCCAGCCTGTCTTTTGATCGTCACTTCGACACCACCAGAGAACTATGAGATAGGACTGTTGCTGATACGGAGGACCTGATCAGATGCTCTTCTTCGGCTCCAAATGTGAAAGACTCTGCATGATGCAGTTCGCCCTCGTCTCGCTTATCCCGGGCTTGATCAGAAATCTGCAGGACGCGGCCGATCCAGGTTTAGACTCGTATTCACAAACTTCAACAAGACCAGTCACGCTGAGGACGAGTGACAGGAACTCATGTGCGGAATGCCCCATACATATATCTGCTCCCACTTCCTCGGTCACCATGTTATCTGCCTTGCTGACTCTCACCAGTATTGTCTTATATGGGTCTTCCTCTACAGATCTTTGGCAAGGTACGTATAGCACAGTCCTAGTCTTCTTCTTCAAAGACCCAAAACTGTGCTGATTGCTCATGATGCAAGGGCTCTTTCTTCGGGCCGTACACACCCCTTCAACAGCTCGATATCCTGGCCGACTATGACACCAAGTCGTACGTTGTCGGTTCGACGAATTCGCTTCTCCTGCAACAAAAGGAGAAGTACAGCGACATACTCATCAACCTAGACGAATCGAACAGCATCACCATCACATCCCCATCTCTACGGACGGCCTTGACCCTCTCGGCAGCCGACCGGCGCTGGATCGACTTCCTCACTCAGACAGTGCTGGACACCTGGGATCCTGACAATCCCAGTCGACCGAAGAACATGGGCTACGCGGGCTCCGAGGACGCCATCCGTCTACAGTTTGAAGAGTACCTCCTCAGCCTGCTCAGCAGCATGGCGTACCAAGTCTACCACGAGTCGATGCAGACCGAGGCCGGGATCCCAAGCTCCGTCACCAACACCGAGCACTATCCAGACCCGGGGGACACGGCGGCCGACTTCAACCCGGAGTTTCTGGCCATCTGGCGTAGCACGCACAACTTCGAGCTCTTTGATCGGTTGACGCGAGGGCACCGCATCTTCGACATGGTCGAGCCACGGCATCCGACCGCGGGCGGTCTGGGCGTGGAGGATGTCCAGCGACGTCTGCAACAGAATCTGGCCGACCTCCATCTCGACGAGCGCATGAGGGAAGGGCGGGAGCAACTCGGCAAGACGTTCGCCGTGGGCCGAGAGAGGGTCGCGCGCTTCTGGGCAGAGGTCGAACAGCGAAGAAAGGTCGGTGGGTCGTCCAGGGGCGGCAGTATGAGTGGGAGTCGCGTAAGCGAGAGGAATAGCGGCGGAGACCATGAGAGCCTGGAAAAGGATCAAGAGCGGGAGCGGGAGCTTGCTGTTCGTCCTCTTTCTCCTGAAGCAGGGTCAGGGTCAGGGTCAGGGCCAGGATCAGGTTCAACCGGTTGGGCGACTTCAATCCGCGACCGAGCTGCCAAGGTGCAACTGCAACGACCAAATGTCGATACCGCCCAGTTACAGGCTTCTGCCAAAGAGAATGCAGCAAAGGCAGGCGCATACCTGAGTAGTTGGGGGAATTGGGCAAAGGACCGTATGCAGCAAGGGAGGGGCGGTGGCGCCGGAGGAGGAGGAGGAGGAGGAGGAGGAGGAGGAGGAGGAGGAGGAGGAGGAGGAGGAGGAGGAGGAGGAGGAGGAGGAGGAGGAGGAGGAGGAGGAACTGTCACGACTGATGCTGCGACCAACCCGACGACACCAGACAGCCACTGAACGAGTGGGATGCCTTGACGTTGGCTCTCAACGGACGACCCATTGAAGAGGGAAAACTTTGAACCCCTGGCTCGAACAAATGGACGCTGACTGAAAGAGGGAGGGAGAGCGAGACAGAGAGAGAGACAGAACGCCTGGGCTCCTCGTCCGATGCGATGTGATGAGATCGGGGACCGCCAAACACGGTCGTAGTCAAGACACCAAGTGTGGTTGATTCCACTTGGATGAAAACCGTCGACATCCGCCGGTCAAACCAGCAACCAAGAAAGCAACCGAGAGAAATATACAATCAAACATCTAATAATTCACTCGTACTTCCCAAACGTGACCCAATCGCCTACCTGACTAAGGGTAGTCGATCAATGAATCAATCTCTCACGTAACCAGAACCCAAGGGGGTTTTCTCGACGGGACTCGGTTCGGCTCGTGCGACAGACAAGAGGAGAGACAGAAAGAAAGAAGGAAGGAAAGAAATTGGAGGAGAAGCTCGAGGAGAGGGAAGGATGACGAAAGCCAAAAAAAAAAAACAATGAGAAAAAAGAATGGTAAACTCATGGTCTTAATTGATGCTGCTTGTGCTTGTGCTTCCCTCTGAAGCCTCTTCCCCGTACAAAAGAATATATCGGTGTGCTATCTGCAGACTGCGACCATGGTGCACGGCATCATCATGCGTCGTGAATTCGTGTCGGTTCATTCTTTCCCGGGGCTTTTCTACTTCCCTTTCCTCGGCAAGGAGGATAACTGGGATGAACAGGTGAAAAAAAAAAACCATCCACCAAAAGTGGTACATGGGTTGACTCCTCATGCAATGCAGCAACGCAATGACGCCTGGCCTAGATCCTATTCCCTCAGCCGCCCTCGTGCTATTGACGAGGCAACTACTCCTTTTCTTCTCGATACCCATTGCTGCAAAAACTCCATCCTCTAACCTCCATTTCGGCAAGAAAAGTCCATCTCAGCTTACCGGGTGTGGGATCATTGTCACCAAAGATAACTCGTAAACGACCGCTTGCTATGAAGTAAAACTTAGGCAATGTAAGCCAACTCGTCGTTATCAAGACGCTCAATGTAGTCTTTTTCCATAAGGGCATCGATGTTCTTCTTGATGTCGGGGATCTTGGGTGGGAACCGATTCTTGACTTGATTGATGACTTCCTCAACGAGAAGGACATGCTTGAGCTTCTTGCGACCTTTCATGATGCGAACAATCACGGCCTAGACAGAGTTAGCGCAGCACAAACAAGACAGAGCAAAGGGGACGTACCTGGAGCAATAGTTTTCGATCTTCCTCGATCGTCTTGTGAGTTTCGTCCGACTCGGTCTTCTGTTCGGATTTGAGATTGATGTTCAAGTTGATCTTGACTTTCTTGTTCTTGAAGTTGTAGTTCAACGTGTAACTAGTCCCCGGAACAGGTTTGCCGTCATCTGGACTGGGCAGTAGGACACGAGCCTTGCAGAGTATACCAAGCGCAGGTTCAAGGTTCTCATCAGTCAGTTTGGTGACTTCTTTGATGTCGGAGAAATCAAGTTTGTCAGAATCATTGAACAGTAAGAGCACTGCCATCTGATACGTAGACACCTGGAATGTGTATGGGACCTTCTGACTCTTGATGTAGTTGGCTCGAATCTCACCCTTGCACAGTTGCCACAGCCATGTCAACTTGCGGCCATTGTGTTTGGAATCGTAGAAGCGTGTAAATGACTCCACCGCCTTGTTGACTTCAGCTGGTGGAGCAAATGGCGTGTTCGGTGCGTTCAGAGGCCAGAAGCCAGTACCAAGAATCTGGAATGTAGAGTCGACAGTTCGTTTCTCATCACTGTCCTCTAGGATCTTATCATGCCAGTCTTTGTACGAGGTATTCAGATCCTTGGAGATTTGCACGTCTTGGAACATGCGTTGTAACTTGTTGGTGTATTCATAACCACAGGCTTCCTTCAACTTGCTGATCATGCTGGTCTCGGCATCGTCGGATACTGAACTTGTATGGACAAGGCGCTTGGCGAGCATGCGTGAGTAGAACTTCTGGAAAACATCCTTATCTTCAATGTATTTGAAGACAACCATGATTTGGACAAGTAGTTCCTCGAGTTCAGATTCGTCGGCTGCCTTGGCTCCCTTCTTCAACAATTGATCTGCATATTTGGCGAGCAATTCAGGAGATCTGGTGGTGTTGTTCTTGCAAACATGGTTGTGATTGACAAATTCCTGGCAGGCGTTGTCAAGAGATCGTACGAACTCGGACTCTCCGTTAAAGGCCACATTGACAAGCTGTTGGTATTTGCCATGGATCTCAAGCAAAGCATCCACGTAAACCTTGGGCTCGAAAGTCTCACCGTTGGCCGCCACCTTTTCCACCGCAAGCGTGCCGGCTTTGCGAACGTGATTCTCGAAGCGGTTGCGAAGAGGGTCAAGTCCATCCTTTATTCGTGACAGAAGCTTGTACATCCGGGCAAGGTCTTCGGTGCGTTCGTTGTCGAGGAGGCTCTGGAACTCGTCTCTCAGGAGTACCGAGTGTGCACTGATGAGAGCCTCATTGCAGGTCTCCATCAGCTTCTTCATGATGTCAGGGTGCAAGTACATGTTGACACGTTCCTTTTCCTCCTCAAGCCTGGCCTCGGCCTTTTTCATGTACTCCACCACACTGTTTTCGGCGACGAAGCGTTTTGACTCGTTTGTGTAGTAGGCCTTGGTGGCGGTGATGAAGGGGCGTTCGAAATAGAGACGGTAGACATCGAGCGTTGACTTTGTGCTGTCGAGTTCGTCCAGCCCAAGCGAAACGAAAGAGTCGACGACGGCCTTGATCTGCATTTGATCGATAGTCTCGCCATTTCGCTGCTTTTCAACAAGCCGCAAAACAGCATGCATGACCTTTGACTCAACCGTCTTGAAGAAATCATCCCGCCACTTGACCAGATGTAAAGTGTAGACATCGTAGACGTTCTTCTTGCCCTCGTCGATCTCTCTCCTCACCCAGTGGCGATTGAGGTAGCGGAAGAGGTGGTTGTTGTATTTGGCCGCATCTGTGTATCTCTTCCATTCCCGAATGTAAAACGTAAGGAGGGCTTCGTCGGTATGGGACTCTGAATGCTTGAGGACTTCCTGAAGGTGTTCGGTTAGGTATTGGCCGAGGAGAGTGTAGAGTTCCTCGCCCAGGAGGTGAGCACCACGGTGTTGTTGACTGAGCGTCGACGACGGGCCCTGCGGTTGGGGGGTTGCCTTTTGAGAAGTGCAAAAATTGTGAACTGCTGTGTAGACGCCCATGTAAGTCTTCATGTCGAGGCCCTCTTGCAACTTGGTCATGACATTGTCCAGGTTGCTCTGAAGGTAGGTCCAGGTCGAATTGAGATCATCCCGAGCCCGTGAACTGGGAGTAGTGGCCGTGGCCAATGGCGTGCCTACAGGAGGCGCCATGATGCTGAGCCAAAGAGTGATAACAAGAGAAAGCTGGATCGAATACTCGCAAGGGAAATGAATGAGAAGGCTGAAGAGACGCACCCAAATGGTTCCATAGTACGCAGAAGGATCCTGGAGCGCAAGCAGGCAGCGCCAGCGGATTCTGACTAATCAGCCTTGGGCCACCGCACGTGAACATGACATCACTTGCGGTCACTGGCGCGTGTGGCCGCGAGGGATGTCTGAATGGGTGGATGAATGCATGAATGCACGGATGAAGGAGTGAAGGATGAGCCTCTCCCAGATCACTACTCTCTTTCTCTTGTATCTGAACTCTTTCGGACCAGTCCATCTCTGCAGTCATTCCGCAGACTGGGTTCAAGCACTTCGCAAAGCAGAGGCACCCGGAAAAACATGGCTATCACGCCGTTAAATGCTCTACGAGTATCCTCGCACCAGATTCCTGCCTACAAAGGTATCCCCAACACTTCAATCCAAGGCAAACCCTTGATGATATATCACGCTGTGTTCCCATCAGCCTCCGCGCCGCAAATCAAAGCCCATCTCCGAGCAGTCGGTGTGGTCTCTCCGCAATGGGAGTATTCAATGTTCGCAGAAACACATTTCCATTCCACCACTCATGAGGTTCTCAGTATAGCATCCGGCTCAGCCAAGTGTTGCTTCGGAGGGGAAAAGAATGAAGGGCGGCTCGAGCCTGTGCTGGAAAAGGGCGATGTTGTGATTGTTCCTGCCGGTGTTGGCCACCGGCTACTCGAAGACTATGGCGGGTTTCAGATGGTCGGCTCTTACCCGACCGGGAAGAGTTGGGACATGTGCTACGGGCGAGAAGGCGAAGAAGGCAAAGTCAGAGCGATCAAAGACCTCGGGTGGTTTGAGAAAGATCCCATTTATGGTGATGACGGGCCAAGTCTGAAGGCTTGACATTGACTTTGTGGATGGCTTTTTTTTATACAGAACAAAGAAACTCGTCTAGGTCGTCAGTATGGCTCCAAGGGTGGAATTAGACCCTCTCCGTTATCCCTGCTTTTACTTTGTATCGATTCTCTCGACCAATCTGCACCATGTCAGCATCCTACACATTAACATGCGTGAAAACATACCTTAAAACGCTGATGGAAAAGGTCATCAACCACGCTGTCAAGGACACCAGTAGAACAGCACTCAGCGCGACTTCTTTGTCGCACACGGAGTCAAATTTGGGCGACGTTTCTGGGACTTCCCCGACTTTGCAGGCGCCTTGATCGACGGCCAAGGACTCAAAACTCAGGGCAAGGTTTGCTGATTGAAAGACGACGAAGAAGAGATCAAGGAGGACCAGCCGTACCTTGGCTCGAGCCGGTCGTAGGCCGAGCGGTTTGGAGAAGTACTCATCGTAGGTGATGTATACAGTGTAAGCCACCGCTATGGCATCGACGATCAGGGCCATGAGCCCGGAAGGATCTTGATAGTAATTTGTCGCGGAATCGCCGACGAGCTCCCGGCAGGATTCGTCTCGTGGGTTTTGATCGATGCAATCCACAATTCGGTTCGTTGAATGGTAGATTGAGGTTCCCAAGCCCAGTGCCACGAACGCAAAGACAAAGTTGGTTAACCTGAAAGCGAGTGGTATAAAAGGGTTGCGTAGGATGGTAAATTGTGCCCGCTTGTACCATATCTTCCTCTTGCGACGGAACGCACGATACCGGCTGCTCCCATCTTCGGGGTCGTCCTCGTGGCCAGCCAACCAGGGCGTGGAGTAGTCGGTGAAATGTTCGTTGAGATACTCAGTGTCCACCTTTTCCCCATCGAATGTCTCCCGCGGATATGCACTTGCTCGTGCAAAGGAAACCCATCTCGACGTTCGCTCGGGTCGAACATGTCCTGAACTTGTCACATGGCCGTTGCGACGTGGATGCCTGCCATGTGTGTTGGTGGCCGGGCTGTGATTGTGATGTGCGACGAGGGCAGCATCGGGAGAGTCAAGTGCCTGAACCTGAGGGTCGTCAAGGTCGCTTTCTTCGGCATCTCGCACCCAAGCTACAGCAAGGTTAAAAGTGAACCCGGCCAAAGGGGAGGAGAGTACACACGTGGGATAGTCCGGACCGGGAGCGGCGTGGCCGGTTTCTGGATGGCTCTGGTCGTCGAAGAATCAGTTGCAGTGTGAGGGATGTTTGGGATTACACGGGGCGGGCCTTTGACAGAGCCGTTGCGGCGTTTGCCTTGCGAATTGCTGGTTCTCCTGGGTTGAGGCTGATGATCAGTGGTGCTGATCCTGTTCTCGGCATCTCCGACAATCGCCTGCTGTGAAGTCTCCGAGGTGCTCGGGTTATTGCTTCCTGGAAACGGCTCTTCCTTCTGCAAATCCCGCGGCGGAGCAGTCCATGGGAATCCTTGTTCTGCCATTGAATGTGTCTGGTAGCAGGAATCGTGTCGAGGGAGAGCCTCAACTGCAACGGGTTATGCAGAACATGGCGAGAGGAGGGACGGCAAAGGATTCATCTAGGCATGCATGGCGGTACAAGTGATAAGGAGTAGAACTTCAGGTGCTCTGTTGTATGAGAACCTGCGTACCTGGGTACGCATGGAGGTTGCAGGATCGCCGAGTAAACATGATGCGCAGGCTTATGGAGTGCTTAGTGGCTCATTTCTTAGTGCTCGTAACTAACCAACTAACTATTGTAGCTAGCTCAGTTTAACTATTAGTTTAGCACATCCGACCCGCCCGAGAGCATTAACAAGATGGTCCGTTCAGCCTCATCAGCCGCCCACCACTTATTACATGCTCGTACTGGACACACGAGCACTTTCCAATCACTGCACGGATACCTGACGCTCATGTGTTGCGGCATACTGGTGTCTTCACCTTATCAGATTCACTTGGGCCTGTGAAGATCTACGTGCTGTCCCTTCTTTCGCGTTCTTGCAATGGGTACACATCCTGGACCTCAGTCGTGCAACACCGTGACTGAGCAGGTGAGCGCAGAATGGATCACTCCGCGACATGAAGAGACTCGGAAGGGAGGAGCAGTGCTTTGAAGTTTCGATCAACGACGACGGCACAATTCCGCCAGAGGCAGCACAATCCCAGCTGTTTTCTCCACCTGGAACCACCTTTTTCAGACTATTGTACGAGTACATAGTTATTCGTTCAGGGAGAGACAGCTGGTGCGGGGATCGTGGTACAGACTCCTAGCATGAACCGAGGAAACCATTGAGGAGGCTTACTCTTGGTGTATCTGAGGAACAGACCTATATATCTGGTGTCCGAGACGTTTCGTTCTACTGGACGGGCCACCATCCAAGTGAGAATCCCACTATCATCACGTTCAGAACACCATCATGTCTTTCCAGACCAATCTTTTCATCAATAACGAGGTAGGCAGCCTCGAGTTCCGCTCCTGGGCCAAAGGAAAGAAACAAGCACTGACCGGTCCAGTACGTCCCGTCGTCTTCTGGTGAGACATTGACAATCTACAGCCCAAATGATGACACAGTCGTCACCGACAAGGTGCAAGTTGCGTCGGAAGCCGACGTCGACCGTGCTGTCGCTGCGGCCAAGAAAGCGTTTCCAAGCTGGTCATCCACACCAGGCGTGCAACGGGCCAAACTGATGCTGAAGTTTGCCGACCTGCTCGAAGCGAATGCCGAGAAATTGGGAAAACTCGAAAGCATATGCATGGTAAGACTTGTCTGTCCACCTGTCCATTCTGTTCTCCCCGCCTTGATTTGAGGCGAGACATATTTCATTTTGCAAGGTCAAAATATCCAAGGGACTTGTTCAAGCGTCTAACCAAGCCTACAGGGTCAACCAGTCACCCTGGCGAAGGGCTTCGTTGCCGGAGCATGTGCCACCTGGCGGTACTATGCAGGGCTGGCTGGCAAGATAGCTGGCGAGTCTTATCCCCCTGAAGGCGATGGGTCGTACAAAATCGTCGCCTACGAACCATTGGGTGTCTGCGCAGGTATCTCTGCGTGGAATGGCACCCATGTCCTTGCAGCATGGAAGATGGCTCCCGCCCTTGCAGCTGGAAACACGTTCCTGTTCAAGTCTTCAGAGAAGTCACCCCTTGGTGCTGCCGCGTACGGCGAATTGATCAAAGAAGCCGGGTTCCCGCCGGGAGTGATCAATATCGTCACCGGCGCCGCTCCTGTCGGTGCCGTGATGGCATCACACATGGATATCGCAAAGATTGCTTTCACGGGATCCGCTGCCGGTGGCAGAGCCGTGCAGATTGCGGCCGCCAAATCCAACATGAAGCATGTGTCGCTTGAACTAGGAGGAAAGTCACCTGCTGTAAGTTTGACTCGTAGGCTAACTACACCCCCGACCATTGCACCTGTGCTTCTCGTGGGCTAATGAGGTATGTTGCAGTTGATATTCGACGACGCCAATCTCGACAACGCCGTGGCACACAACGCCACCGGCTTCCTGCGAAACTCAGGCCAGGTGTGCTTTGCCTCATCGAGGGTGCTGGTACAGGAAGGGATCGCGCCCAAGTTCATCGAGGCCGTCAAGAAGGCCTTTGACGACGCGGCGAAGAAAATGGGCAATCCGGCACTGGCCGACACGGCGTTCGGGCCCCTGGCAGACAAGAAGCAATTCGAAAGAGTCATGGGTTTTCTTGTTGATGGCAAAAAGGACGGCATCGAGGTGTTGACCGGTGGCGGCCGGCTGGGCGACAAAGGCACGTTTGTCCAGCCCACGGTACTTTTGAATCCTGACGTCAAGAGCCGTGTGTTTACGGATGAAATCTTTGGTCCTGTGATTGCCGTCCGAACGTTCAAGACGGAGGAAGAAGCCATTGCTCTCGCCAATGACACCACGTATGGTCTCGGATGTAAGTCATTTCTTTTTAATTTCTGTGTTGTTTCAAACCCCACCACCATGGACATTGTGTTGCGTTGTTTTTCTGGTTTTCCATACTATGGAACGACATGTTTTTTCCCCTGTCGTTTGCATACCATACCACGAGACGAGAGAGAGAGAATGTAATTTTTTCTCTTTCCTACCGTACATACTTCTATGGACGTTTGCGTTTTCTCGGTTTGGACAACACGCATTTTTTTCGACACCAAGTCATGCCACCCAGGCCGATGAATGAGTGGTAACGTTGACTTGCTGATTTTGTCTGACAGCATCCGTCTTCACTTCCGACATCCCTCGCGCACTCCGCGTCGCGTCCAAGATCGAAGCGGGCAACGTCGGCATCAACCAGGCCTACAAGACGTCTCCACAGACCCCCTTCGGCGGCGTCAAGCAGAGCGGGTACGGCCGCGAAGGCGGATACGAGGGGTTGAGAGGATACCTGCACTCCAAGACCATTACCATCAATATGGAAGTGTCGCCGTAGACGGTACGAGTAGAAGTGGCGGTGGTAGCAGGGGTGCCCCGTGGCACATGTAGTTAGTTATCTAGGCACGTAGGTAATGAATGTACCTTGTGCACCTTGACGACTTGTGATAACTGCGAAGCTACTTACTTACCTACCTAGGTACCAACCGAGGAACCTCCTCCGTAACAGATAACATACCCGAGATATAAGTACCTCCCCCAAGGCTACTCTGGCGTATTGCATGCCCTATGTAGGTAGGTACCTGGCACCTACTCCCTTGGACCAGCATCGGTGTTGCAGGTAGTTGAAAATCAAAGATTGTAATACGTGGGTAGATACATTATCTACCACGGATACTCACTACTAGAGGTTGGAAATGAATAGCTTGCTGCCATCACTGTCTTCGTTCATTATATACCTGAGTTGAGGTACCTGATATCGAATTATGCCTATACTCGGTCCGTCCTTCATTGCCGGCCAATAATCCGCACAAAGCTTGCTCCTTGATTCCGACTGCATGAGCTGACAGACTGCGGTCGAGATCTTCATCAATTGTCATATCCCGAGTTCAAAGCAAGCAAACCACCGAAGGTACTTTTTACTCGGGTAATTGGTCTCTGAACTTCCTCGATAACCCTTTTCCCAAAAGGAAGGTCGGACTCTTGTCGTAGCGACCCTCATCCATTTCTTGCCAGCTCCGACGTATGCACCGGCTTATGCACTACATTACGCACAAAGGCCGTACTATTCGCCGGAAGGGACTGAATCATGAAATCATTTCACCAAGTGCCCTGCCGCACCTTCAATCTTTCCAGTCCCAAACCTGTGAGAGGAATGTCGACATGCTGACTTTCTTGGCTTTCATTTCCACCATCCACGGATGTTCCAGCATTCGCCAAGGTGTCGCTCTTCTATTCGGATCTTTCTCCAGACAACATTCGATAAAGTACTTGAACATGTCGGACCATTTGATGCCATTTGCCGGCTCATCTTTTAACTTGGGTATGGGTTGCGCAACAATGTACGTGAGCAGGTCGATCAAACCCGCCCGAGGTTGCATCTCGGTGCCATCGGCCGGGAATGGGAATCGGTGTTGTGCCACCTCGAGTAACGTCACACCAAGCGACCACACGTCGGATGTGATCGTGTAGGATTGCCCCTGTATCCGTTCTGGCGCCATGTAGTACGATGTGCCGATAAAGGTATTGGCATCTCCTTTCGTGCCAAATTCACCGCTGACACCAAAGTCGCAGAGCTTGACCTGGCCATTGCGGCAGAGCAGAATATTTGATGGTTTGATATCTGGGAAGAAAGTCAGCCTTGATCCAAAAAGGCACAAGACCATGACTGTCTGTCACTCACCTCGATGGATAATTTTCCTGCTGTTGAGATACGTGAGGCCGTGTAGGACACCTTCGGCAATTTTTCCCAGGACCTTTTCGCCTGTCCTACCTCCAAGTTTTTTGACTTCACGGTAGACACTGTCGAGACTCCCGCCTTCGCAAAATTCCATGGCTATCGATATCGTACTTGACGACTTGTCCATGAAGGCACCGTAGTACTGGCAAATATATTCGGATGTGCAGTTCTTGTTGAATTTCAGCTCTCGCAGGATTTGTTTCTTAACATCGGGATCTGGGCTTGTTGTGATGATCTGTGTTTTGTCAGTCACGTCCGTTCTTGCGAAGATCGGTACCGTCATACCTTGAGTGCGAATATTGTCTTTCCGCCCTCGAGCTTACATCGAGTCACTGCGCCCCCGGCACCCTCACCCAATGAGCCAAGCTCAATGATTTTCTTCTGGTCGCTTGCTGCTCCCCAACCTTCATCATCAAGATCCTCGACATCCAGTGGTCTCCCTTTCTCAATGCTGAGTTTCTCAAAGTCGATTGACAATCCACCCATGCTGGATTCCCGTTCCATAGAGGTCCCGCCAATGCTGGCCTCAGAGTAGATGGAACTGATGGCAGAGGATGGGTCTGGTGTACTCCCTGTCCTCCCCTGCATGGCGAAGGACAAGGCTGAATACGTAGATGATGAGGCGGAGCCTGGAACACTTGCATTGTGAAAACTGTCCCCTCTTGGCCGACTCCCGGTATCGTTGTTATTGACAGCACTGATGTTCAGGGGTTGTATCTGTGGCCTCAGATTTGTTCCTCCTTCTTGGATAGATCCTTGGCTTCCCATGGGCGTAGCGAGTGACAACTTTGGCGGCCCTTTCGCAGCCAGGCTAAACCGTGGAATCTCACTTATCGGCTCGCCCTCGCTGGCTACTGGTCTTGCGTTCGGTGATGGAGGGATTCCCAGTGTCAACCGAGGGGTGCGGCTGCCGCTTTGACTCCGACCGCCAGGGACGGGTGCCCGAAGAAGCGGCACCGGGGACGACATGGCTGTAGCGAGACTGGCAACGTCCGGTGCCGTGTGAAGAGGAGGGAACGTCGAGTGAACTGGAGACACGGTCGTGGGTCTATATCAGGTGCGAGGGACAAGCGCCTGTGAAATTGATGCCAATCAGAGGGGTGTCGAAACCTGCGCGGCGGCCTGAATCAGCGTCGACGGCCAGCCGCTGACTAGCCGCGGTGCGTAATCAGTGCAAAAGACGTTAACTATGCCTGCCTCGACCGCCTTCGAGCGATAATATAGCGGAGAATGCAGTGTGTTCGAGGCAGCAAGGAATCACTGAATTGTCGCCGACAAGGTGCGGGAGGGTTTTGAGATTGTTTGCTGTTCACGAGGGCGACCTCAGGTCAAGGCGTTTCCCACATGGGGCTGGATCTGCGACAGGCGGCTACTTGAAACGCTTTTTCGCCCGACTCTCCTCGCACGTCAGAGGATGCTGGGAATCTCAGACGGAAGATCCGGTGCCGTTATTTGATGTTAGACGGAATTATGCTTGCACATAGAAGTTGACAAGTTGGTGTGTCGCAGGCCGTGAGCAGATATACATGGGGTGCTCAGCTGCGCTTCTTGGGTATCTCACCCTCCATACAATACAACTCTGCAAGTTGCACGCCCCCGACCTCGCCTCAGGCCTTTTGTCTGGCCCATGGTAAACCACCCCCGGCACTAACTACAGCCCTACCACCGGATGACACGTTCATTCAGTTCGCCAAAACAGCTTCCCACGCCACGGCTCAAAGGTCCCAAGCTGATCAAGCAGGGGGCAGAAGCACAGCAGGCCTGGGCCCATCGCCAGTGAGGAACCTATGACGGAGCGAGGTTGTGTGACAGTCATATACCGCCCATTTGCTGCTATCCACATGCCAAATTGACTCTTCTCCGCCTGTCAGAAGAAGCCAACATGCGGTGACAGGGTTTCGTTCCTGCAAAGATGGACCCTAGTCGGAAGCCGGTGAGCCGGATGGACCCTCTGGGGACGTTGATTAGTGGCTACGCCTTCGGACTATGTACATTGTCCGAGTATTTGGGTATCCTCATACTACTTCGCTCTACGAGTATCGTTTGCCGGGAACAAGCAGTGCACGCAATTGGATAAATGGGCATAATCAGAAGAGTGAATTTGGAAGGAGTATTTCATTTGGACAACGAGAGGCCCGCTTCTTGTTCGAATTGTTACCCTCCAGTTCGATTGGTAATTTCTTTGCAATCTGCCTCCGCCACCACCCAAGCCTATAGGTAAGCTGTGACAGTGGGCGCGAATTCGTGACTCGACTCGTTGCCACAGTTGGGCTTTTCATGTTCCTGCGAAGGTAGCAGTCTCGTCGACAGAAATTGCGAGGCCCGTGGCGGGTAGGATGAGAGTACTTTGTGTTGTTGTTGTTGTTGGAAGAGCAAGGGAAGGAGATTCGGTCGGGTCCGAATTGGTTCGTCGTCGAGGTGGATTAAAGAAGGATCGAGGTCGTTGCATACAAGCTCAAGTCATCATTCGTAACTCGCTTCCCTTGCGAGATTCAAAGAAAAAAGGTATCATAGCTTCGTCAGGTCGCTGTGCGCAACATACCGTCTATCGGTTGGACGCCAAAGAGAAAAACAATGCCTTGTGCTTTTTCGCAGGACTGTCATCGTGCCGAGGTGGTTTGAGGAACATAGGGATGTTGAAGGAATGTGTTTTCTCGGAGGGTAGAGGCGCAGAGTAAGGACTGAGAAGAAGAGGCAGACAGCAAGACCTGTGAAGGTAGCGGGATGGTGCTACTCCGAAGAGGCCTGTTGTCTGCGTCCCTTCTCCGCTTCTAGGTTCTCATACAAGAGATACAGAGCCCGCTCATTCGCGCTTGCACTGCCCATGATGGTGAACATACGCTCACCAGTCTCGTCATGAGGTGCTTTTGCAATTGAGATTCTGGCGCCAGAGGTCTTCCTGATTTCGCTGATCTTGGATCCACCCCGTCCAATAATGCAGCCGACCATATCGGCAGGAATGCTGATGTTCTGGGTTTGAACTTCCTCCCCATCTTCCGTGACCATTGGAATTCCGCCGCCTCGAGGCGCATCGCTACCGCGGTTGTAGGAGCGTGTTTCGCTGAAATCGGCGCCGTTTCCTGTGCGGTTATAGGGCCGACCGCCGGCAGAATAACCACCGCCGGCGATTGCACCACCGCCACCACCAACAGCAGGAGGAAGGGGTCCCGAGCCAACCTGGACGCGGACAGCGGGATTATACAGAACTGTTCCAGTGCCACGTTGCCAATCATCAACCAAGCACTTCCCAATTTCCCAGACGGCCTTGTCGATGCCTTCAGGGGTACCCTGGACTTCAACAATACGCTCGGTCGATTGTGGAAGCATTTCCTTCTGAGCGACCATGCGAACTCCGGAGACGTCTTGGATGTGCTTGATCTTCAAGCCTTGTCGGCCAATTATAGTGCCCATCTGGTTGTGGGAGATGAGAAGGCGGATAGCTAAAGACAATAAAATTAGCGAACGTCGACCAAGGGGGGATTGAGGGGTCCCTACGATGAGTTCCATTGCTCTGAATAACCCCTCCCATACCCACCTGCGGCGCTCCTTCCAAAAGGCCCTTGGCAACGAGGGCGTATGCCTTTGCGATGCCGGACAGGGGTCCAGTGACAGTCAGGACACGATCATGAACACCCTGCACGACCTTACTGACGCCAGCCTTGACACCAGTCTCTTCGCGCAAGTCGGCCACATTCTTTCCCTGTTTACCAATGATAACGCCCGCCTCCTTGGTTGAGACGATAGCTCGAAGGGTCAATTGCGACTGGGCGTATTCTTCCTCGGTCTTGGGAGGCTCATTGTCTCTATCACCGAGGTTGAGCTGATTCATAGACTCGTTCAAGGCGGCGGCATCGTCGACGTGATTGGCAACGGGGGAGTCGGCGGAAGCCATGGTAAGAAGTGGCGATTGAGATGAAGACGACAGAGGAAGATTGTTTTGTCGGGCGCAGGTTGATGGCGGATGCCAGACGGTCAGGAAAGAATTTGATCGAGGTGTGGCAGGACAACGGGGGAGCGCAGGAGATGGGGTGGGATTTGTGGGAACAGTGAGGGGAGGATGGGACAACGATGAGACTGTCCACTGATGAGTTCAGGACAAGGACGGGGAAGAGTAGAAGGGGCGGAGAGAAGGAGGATCGAGGCGTGACGGGAGAAGTGGTGAGAACGATGAGGTCGCGTAGTTCGAGATGAGGATAGGAGGACAGGATGTTTTCGTGTTGGAAATCAGATGCTGGGCTTCTGGTTTTGTGTTATTCGACGGCAGGGCAAGGGAGGAAGGAGGTTGTGTTGACACTAACTTGCAACAATTGTGCAGCTTGGCTCCACTAGAGCAGTAGTGGCCAGTGACAGTACCGAGGCCTTGTCTAAGCCCTCGTTAGGTACCTTACTAGGTGCCTAGTGCGCTGAAGTCACTCAGTTAGCTGGTGCTTGCGCTGTAGAGCAGCGCGTTGTCCAGTGTCTTTGGGGGCGCCCATGGTCCCCGAACGACGCCCTCTTGGCAACACCGAATCTCGGATCCCGCCCCTAAGAAGCTCAGACAGAGCGCCTAAGCTGGCGTGGCCTGGGTGTTTGTAGGCGCCCGTTCTCCGGATAGGTAAGGGCAGGGGACCTATAGGCTTAGACCAGGTTTTCATCTCCGGTAGCTTGGGCAAGGTCATCGTGTCAGCAGACACAGTATCTACCTACCTGGAACTGTAGCTTTCGCTGCAGAATAGAGTGAAAGTTACTCGTACTGAAGGAGGCTGAGAGATGATTCCACAGTTTTCATATACCAACCATCTGGTTGATTCTCCGACTATTGACAAGGAAAGGAGTGGAGGACCTCGCTAGAAATATTCACCTGATGAGGGCGAACATGCGGTCTAGATCTCGACACTTCACTTCTCATCTTCAATACCCTTGTCACCACCCTGCGCGCCCAGGAGTTCTTATCACGACTGGGTACAAGGGGTATCCGTGATGCAGCCCGCTGCCTACTTGTCTGCCTCAAAAACAACCTTTTGAACCAACATCCGATTGAATTGATCGTAATAGTCGACTGCTTCTGACAAAGGTTGCACGCAATCCGTCATGAAGCTGCGATGACATGTCATCAGTGAATCGAAAGCGGTGAGCCGGGGTCTCATTACTTACTCTAGCTTGTGCTGCACCTTCGCAAGGAGTTCCAGGGCTGGTTCAAAAAGACCTGTCGATAATACGTTAGATACTCTAGCTTTGCCCAGTTTTGAGGGACCGTAGCGGGAATTGGCATACTTCGAACGGGACACCGGCCCATCTGGATCCTCAGGTTCTTTCCGTACGCTTGGTTGCCGGTCCAGGGGATCTCTGCGTTGTGGACGCCGACACTGGAGATGTTCCCCCACGGTCTCAAGAGGTCAAAGGCCATCTTCAGCGCATCACTGTGACCGACAATCTCAATTGCCGTATCGGCGCCACGCCCGTCTGTGAGCTCCAGCACCCTCTTCTTCAACCCGTCCATGTCGGTCTGGTAGTTCCACGGTTCGGCACCGAGCTTCTTCGCCAGCTGTAGTCGGGATTCCACGCCGTCGACAGCAAGCAGTGCTCGTGGCTTGTACTCTAGGGCACTCACCACGCCACACAGTCCCACAGGCCCGCAGCCGATGAGGACAACGACGCTCTGCCGGATGGTTGCTTCGTCGAACCCGCGGAACGCGTTGGCCGCCGCAAAATACCCCGTGGGGAAAATGTCGGCCATCAACACGAGCTTGTCCTCGTCAATGTTGGGAGGTGCCTTGACCACAGTGCTATCCGCCAGAGGGATCCGGCAGTACTCGGCCTGGCCGCCGTCGAGCAGGGGCGAGCCGAACAACTTGCCCTTTGTGCAGCGGGACGAGAAGCCCCCTTTGCAGTAGAAGCATTCGCCACAGCTGATGGTGAACGGGGTGACGATTTTATCTCCCTTCTTCACAGTCTTGACATCGGATCCCGTTTCGACCACCTCGCCGGTGAATTCGTGGCCCATGATGAAGCCAGTGTCGGATGGTTGATGGCCACGGAAGACGTGGAGTTCACTTTTGCGTACGTTAGTCGTCGGAAATGCTCCATTTAGCCTCGCTTTGCTTCGCTCTGCAAAAACCCCTACCTTCCGCACAGTGCTGTATATCGCACCTTGACAACGATGTCCTTTGGATCCTCAATTTTGGGAATTGGTCTGTCTTCGATCTCGACGTGCAATTTGCCCTTGAACACCACCGCCCGCATTGTATCTTTTGCCGCCATGATCTGTTTGTCTTTGTCGATAGCTGGATACCAAGAACTCGATGTCTCTCAGTGGGCTGGAGCGTTTGACGAAGGCTCAACTCAGACACAGAAACTTCACACGAGAAAGTCCTCGTCTGAATGAGGGAAGAGAAATCACAACCGGGGAAACGCTTTGCACATCAGCAAAAGTCCGTCATCTTGCACGGTGGGGTGACGTCGATACCACCGCGCATTCAACCTCGGGACAGTCAAAGCGGCAGACGCGTTTGCTTTTCCGGGGATGAATATCCCCGTCCAATCTCCCCTCTTATTCCGGTCCTTCTTGGTCAGCGAAGTGAATTCTCCATTTCTGTTTCTAGACCCCGAGCATCCCACAAGCGAGCCGATACACACCAATGATATTTGCCACCTTTCGTGTAGTAAAACATTCCCAATTCAGTCAATTGCTGTATCTCTGCCTCGTTCAGAACCTCATATCGATCGATCTTCCTTCGTAGCACTTGACGCCGAATCGATCTCGCGCGAGTATCCATGCTGGCAACGTCCATTTGCGACAGATCCCGATTGCGGGCTCGCGTTCCCCTAGCTTTCAATTCGGCCAACTGCAACTCCTCAGTCTCAGTTAATCGATCCCCTCGAGCCACGACCGCATTTAGATTTCTGATTCTGTCGTGTCTTGTTCTGGAATCCATGTCTTCAACGTGAATAAGACCGAGATCTCGACGGAACCTTTTTTTCTTCTCTAGCGGCCGTATAGGAGACGGTGGAAAGACGAAATACTCTTGAGTTTTACGTTCATCGGCGCTAACTTCCCTCGAGAAAACTGGAGAAATTATTGGCTCGTGCTTATCCTGAGGTCTGATATCGAGGTTTCTGAAAGTTTTAGTATTCGTTTCAGAGTCAATAGCTTTCGGCTTGACCGTCTTTGCGGGAGCCTTCAACTTCGACTCTGTCTGCGAGTTGTCATCTGCTTCGACTTGGATAGAATTGCTATTTCGTCCTTTCTGCGATATAAATTGTCCTTCTGTCGCAGTGCTGTCCTTTAAGGCTGGGCTGGACAGGATTGTAATGTTTTCAATCAAAAGACCCGTGCGGCAAGCATCTTCAAAGATGGTTGTTGGATTGAGCGTATATAACTGCTCGCCGGCAAGACTGGCCACTGATAATTGAGCCTGGAGTCGTCGAAGCGCTCGAGCCCTTGCTGATTTGTTCCTTACTTGTCGAGGGTTTCTTATAGGCCCAGCTGCTCTCTTCTTGCCCTTTTCTCCACCGCCCGAAGGCTCTGAGTCTTCTGAGATACTACCAAATCTGAGAAGTTTTCTCCTGTTGACCTTCTACGCTTTGATGGGTTGGCTGAATATATGGAGTCTCTCGACGCTTCGATGATTTGACGGTCTATTCCTTCAGTGGTGTCCTTGGTTTTGTTCACCTGCTCAGTATCGATGTCGGATTCGCAGTGGTGTCTTAGAAAAGAGTCCAATTCCTTGATCTCCATAGAGCGAAAAGCATTAGTGGTCATGTTTAGCCATTCTTTTCCACGAAAATAGAACTCCCGAACGGGCATATCTATCATCCTTGCGGCAGCGATATGAATTCGGTCCTGTAATCCTCCTAGTGCAGATCCCTTTGGCTCGTAGAACAATCTCTGCGGATGCAATGGGAACAGGCAAATTCTTCGAAATTTGTGTCTTAAGCTAGCATCGACTCACAAATGTCCCTCGTGTACATCTCATGGCAATTGAGAACGGGATCTGGCAGAGTCTCGAGGCCCTCGGATTTCTCGGAACGACGATGGAGATGATCGAAAACCAAGGTCTCTGAGGTGTAAAGATTGCCCATTACCATAGCAATACAGCCGTTATCTGGATCTGCTGTTTCACTCCCATCCAGCGGGGACAACGTTTCGAAGGATGGTTGATGAAGGTGGTGCGCGAGGGGGGCATCTAATGATCCAGACGGTTTGACCAGTGTCTCTCGAAGTCTAGGTTTCTGGCCTATTGATCTCCAGCTATCAAGCTCCACAACTTTGAATCGATTATATGCGGCATTTATAGATTGTAATGGCCTATTGAGCTCTGTAGCTGTTTTAGAATTTCGATAAAAAAAAGGGGGGGCAGAGAAAAAAAGAAAATCGACACCAGCAGGATTCGAACCTGCGCTCTCGAAAGAAACAGCTTAGCAGGCTGTCGCTAAGACAGGGTTAGTATATTTTAGGAGATTGTCAGGACGGGTGAACTGAAGGACAAAGACTCACCCTTAACCACTCGGCCATAGTGTCGAAAATAGTTTTGGAACAACAGCTGATTTGCTCGTGTTCTTGGGGAAATTTTTGGAACTTCAATTTATAAGGCTAAACTACTCTCAATTACTACGGCCGAAGTTTTACCAGAGTTGTAGGCTGTGTATTCAATCCGGTCACGTCAGCGACTTAGTCGGCACTCTACCTACAATTTCAACAGCATCTTCCAGATCTTTCGCTTAAACAAATCATACCTGACCTGCTTCATAGAAGCTTCTTTCTTCACATATGTGCACTTGCATCGCAGTTTTAATGACGACCAGAGAACGGAGACGATATTAGGGACTTTCTAGCTGGTTGAGCTCCAACCGAAGCCCTCTTTAACAAGTCAGGACTGGTGCAGTCGCCCACCCTGACCGACCTCGAAATCATCCATGAAAGAAGTTAGGACGTCTCTTGCCAACTACCGTCTCCCATCATGCCAGACAAGCACCAGCTTGTACCCAAGAATGGAAGCATCCACCGTGATAGAGAACCCTGCGACGATTTGTCTTCCTTCTTTCCCATGAAATTGAAGGGCGCAACACCCTCGGTGCCACGCACTGATTGATGATACTGACAGGTTTGTGAATTCCTACTGCCTTTTCCATACACTCAAGTGTTGTCTCTTGGCGGTTATTGCTCTTGTGTTGGTTGTTGGCTGGAGCCATTGAATTGCTCTTGAAGGTATTGAAGTGTTCGAAGGCACACCAAGGACAATGTATTACTTGAGAGGTCTAGGCAGTGGTTTATGGGAGTTGGTTGGTTTCTGTCGTCACCCTGATCGAGTGTCGCGCGTACTTGATTTATACTGCTCAACTGCCAGCCCTTATGTGCAGTGAAATGGTCAAGCCTGGCGCCCTGTCTCAGTCAGTGCTTCCGCTGTTTCTTTTTCGTCCCATCACGACCCTATTTCCTTCATCCTGTCGTTTCTGTCTTTTCTTGGTTTGTAGGAAATCCGAGATCCGATCATGGAAGTCCCTTGCAGATGGAACAACTGTGGGAGGGAGGTTTCGTTCCCCAATCTTCCCCGACATATCTACGATGTACATCGTGTTATGGCGGGCTTTGGCTGCGATTTCTGTGGCTTCTGTGATACGACAAGTCACGCAGAGGAGATTGTTCGTCGCCATATCACTGAAGCACATCTTGTGCAAGCCACGCGGATACACCGTACCCATCGAGCTTTAGCATATTTCTACCGACGCCAGTTCATCGAACTCAACGCAGTTGCGAGAGGAGCGGCATTGAACTCCTACTGGTCTCGCAATGACATGGATGAGAACGGCTCGTGGGACAACGAAAACACAAATATCTTAGTGCGGTCGACTTCTTCTGGTAATCATGGACATGCCGATCTCTCGAATCAACCAGACTCTCTTGAACTACAGCTGGGCATGAAACTCCCAATGAGCGAACCGATATTACCAATCTTGAAGATGACATGGATATTGACGATATGGATATTGACGATATGGATATTGACGATATGGATATTGACGATATGGATATTGACGATATGGATATTGACGATATGGA